>NC_063349.1:57602948-57617948 GCF_021869965.1 Rhincodon typus
ACTTATTAGAGACCAAAGGGCAACTTGTTCATGGAGCCAGAGGATGTCGGTAAGGTTTCAAATGAATACTTCTCATCTGAATCCACAGTGGAATAAGACATTTTTTTTAGTCATTCACAGGATGAGGGCATCGTTGACAAGGCCAGCATTTATTGTCCGCCCCTAACTGCCCAGAGAGTGGTTGAGTTAACCACATTGCTGTGGGTCTGGAGTCACATGTAGGCCAGACCAGTTCTCCAGAACTGAAGAATAGTTCTTAAGAGGAGTCACTGGACGTGAAACATTAACTCTGCTTTCTCTTCACAGATGCTGCCAGACCTGCTGAGTTTCTCCAGCAATTTCTGGCCACAGTTGAAGTGCCAGATGGCTGGAGAATTGCTAATGTGGCTCCTTTGTTCAAGATGGGCAGCAGGGATAGGCCAGGAATTACAGACTAGTTAGTCTGACGCCAGTGGGAGGGAAATTTTCCGGAAAAATTCCGAAGGACAGTTTTGGCAAGGCAGAGATTGATCAGAGAGAGTGGATTTATTAGAGGGAGATCCTGCCTGACTAATTCAACTGAGTTTTTTTGTAAAGGTGACTAACTATTGAATGCAGTTGATGTGTTGCACATGGACTTCAGTAAAAACTTTGACACGGTCCCATATGGGCGGCTGCTTCAAAAGATAAGAGCCCATGGGATCCAAAGTAAGTTGGTAAATCAGTAGGAGATAAAGGGTGATGGTGAAGGGTTGTCTCCGTAATTGGAAATCTGTGACCAGCGGTGTGTCACAGGGATTGGAGCTGGGACCCTTGTTGTTTGTGATGTACATTAACAACTTGGATGTGAATACAGAAGATATAATTAGCAAGCTAGGAGTTGACCACAAAAATTGGTGGTGTTCTTGATATTGAGGAGGGATGGTTTCAGGCTATAGTCTGATATTAGAGTCATAGGTTAATTGAATCATACTGCATGGAATAGGCCCTTCAGTACAACTCATCCATGCCAACCAGGTTTCCCAAACTGAATTAGTCCCATTTGCCTGTGTTTGGCCCATATCCCTCTAAACCTTTCCTATCCATGTACTCGTCCAAGTGTCATTCAAATGTAATTGTACTCTCTTGTACCATTTCCTCTGGCAGCTCACTCCATATATGCACCACTTTCTGTGAAAAAATTGCCCCTCAGGTCCCTCTTAAATCTTTCTTCTCTCACCTTAAACTTATGCAGGGTCCAAAAAAGAATTGCAAGGAAATTGCTCGGATTGGTGGGTTTGAGCTATGGGGGCAGGTAGAAAAGGCTGGGGCTATTTTCCCTGGACTGTCTAATCCACCCCTGAAGGCTGATCTTATAGAAGTTTATAAAATCATGAGGGGCATGGATAGGGTGAATAGCTAACGTCTTTTTCCCAGGATAGGGGCGTCTAAAACCAGAGGGCATAGGTTTAAGGTGAGAGGGGAAAGATTTAAAAGGGACTTGAGGGGCAACTTTTTCTCACAAAGGGTGATGCGTGTATAGTATGAGCATAGTATAGTATGTGTATAGTGGAGCTGGTGGAGGCAGGTTCAATTACATATTAAAAGGCATCTGGACAGGTATTTGAACAGGAAGGGTTCAGTGGGATATGGGCCAAATGTTGGAAAATGGGACTGGATCAGGTCAGGATATCTGGTCAGCATGGATGAGTTGCACCGAAGTGTCTGTTTCCGTGCTGTATAACTCTAAAACTCTCTGCCCTCTAGATTTGGACCCCTTATATTGATCTGCTGGTAAATTGGGCAGAGCAATGGCAGATGGAATTTAATCCCTGATAAGTGCAAAGTGATGCATTTTGGGAGGTCAAAAAAGAGAAGGATATACAGAGTGAATGGAAGGTCCCTAGGGAGCACTGAGGAACAATGGGACCTTGGTGTACAATGGATCCCTGAAGGTGTCAGCATTAGCTTGCCTTCATTAGTCAGGGCAGACAGTATAGCAGCAAGGAAGTTTTGTTAGAACTTTATAAAACATTGGTTCGGCCACCGATGGAATACCGTGTACACTTTTCGTTGTCACACTATCAGAAGAAGGTGATTGCATTGGAGAGGGTGTAAAGGAGATCCACCAGGATGTTGCCTGAGATGTAAAGTCTCAATTACGAGGAGAGACTGGATAGGCTGGGTTTGTTTTCCCTGGAGCAGAGGAGGCTGAGAGTGATCGAGTTTAAGGTTTATAAAATTATGAGAGGCGTAGAGAGAGTAGATCCTGAGAGTCTATTCCCCATGGCAGATATGTCTAAAATCAGAGGGATTAGGTTTAAGGTGAGGAGCAAGTGGTTTAGAGGGAATCTGGAGAAACATATTTCATCCAGAGGGTGACAGAAGTATGGAAGGTGCTGCCAGAGAGGGTGGTGGAGGCAGGTTCTCTCCCATCTGGATGAGCCCTTTGAATGCCAGGGCACAGTCGGCTAAGGACGAAGAGCAGGCAAATGGGATTAGTGTATTTTCGTTGGTCAGCAGAGACATGGTGGGCCAAAGGGCCTGTTTCTGTGCTGTATGACTCTTTGATTCGATAACATTGTACAATTTTCTGCTTAAAGGCAGATTGACAGTTGACAAAGCTTTCATGCCAGTGTCTTTCTCTGATAAGGAAAGAAGATTGAACAAACTTTAAACAGATGTTGGATCTTACTGTTTGCACCAGATGTTGAGTGGGACTTTTCACAACAAATGTGGGGCAGGTCTTTATTTACTTTTGATGCCAAATGGGGTTTTCACCAGATGTTGAGTGGGATTTCTTTTGTATTAGAAGCTGCAGGAGGCTCTTCCTCAAGCAGATGGTAAACAGGTTTTCAGTGACAGATCTGTGGGTTTTCATCTGGAAGTCAGGCAATTTTTAAAAAAATAATCATTTGACAATTTGGGCTTTGTGTTGGCTTTTATTGAGGGAAGTGGACTGTGGGTGGCTGCAATGTGGTTAGGAGAAGAAAGACGGTGTGACTGAATAATTGTGCAGCACAATATTGCAGTCAAGGTGAGACTAAGTTTATAGATAAAGCCAAACGATAAAGAGGAACTCCCCATTATCCACAGGAACCACAGCAGAAAGTTAACTTGGAAAATCAAAAGGCCAGAGGCAGAGAGATGTGCAGTGTGGCCATCTGGAGACTCAGGAACCTCTTAACCTGACAGTAAACAGTTAGTCTGATTCTCTGCCAGGATACTCCATCTGAGAGTCTACTCTCACTAAACACTAAACAACTGAGCACAACAGAGAAATCATGAAAATTAGTAAATCGGACCGATGGGTTTTAAATACTGTGCAATCAAAATCTGAATCTGCACTGCACCTCGTTGGAGCCTTGTGTGCGTCAAACTATCGCTTTTCAGTTGTCAGTTCTAATGACCCCACGCAGACATAATTTATATAACTGGGGTGTGCTCATTCAGTGGTTATGTGACTAGACTCATGACCCAGATTGAGAGTTCAAATGCTGCAGTTAGTTGTGAAATTGTATTCAATGAAACAGTGAAATCTACCAGATTGTTCTAAACACACACTGGTCCATCAGAAATGGAACCAGGAAAGGTTCCTAACCCAATCCGGACTATGTATGGCTCCATTTTCAATGTTACCTTGACATTGAGTTCAGGTTAATGAGGACAGACATCATTGCAGCCTTCCCAGAGTCCCTCACATCATTACAGTAACCAAGAAGATACAGGGTGGACAATACATCAACAAAGGGAGAATTTCAGAAGAGGTGGGTACTCCTGGTAATTACGTTGGAACCGAAGAGTGAGTCTGGAGCAGAGTGGGATTGGTTGAGAGTGGGATTGGGACAGAGTGGGTCTGGGACGAGCGGGACTGGGACAGAGAGGGTCTGGGGCAGAGCAGGACTGGGACAGAGTGGGATGGGGACAGAGCAGGTCTGGGACAGAGTGGGACTGGGACAGAGCGGGACTGGGGCACAGTGGGTCTTGGGCAGAGTGGGTCTGGGACAGAGTGGGTCTGGAGCAGTGTGAGTCTGGGACAGAGCGGGTCTGGGACAGAGGGAGTCTGGGACAGAGTGGGATTGGGGCAGAGTGGGACTGGGGCAGAGTGGGACTGGGGCAGAGTGGGACTGGGGCACAGTGGGATTGGCAAACAGTGGGTCTGGGGCAGAGCAGGTCTGGGGCAGAGCGGGTCTGGGACAGAGCGGGTCTGGGACAGAGTGGGACTGGAACAGAGCGGGACTGGGGCACAGTGGGTCTTGGGCAGAGTGGGTCTGGGACAGAGTGGGACTGGAGCAGTGTGGGTCTGGGACAGAGCGGGATTGGGGTAGAGTGGGATTGGGACAGAGTGGGACAGGGACAGAGCAGGACTGGGACAGAGCGGGTCTGGGACAGAGTGGGGCTGGGGCAGTGCGGGTCTGGGACAGAGAGGGCCTGGGACAGAGCGGGTCTGGGACAGAGTGGGACTGGGTCAGAGTGGGACTGGGTCAGAGTGGGACTGGGTCAGAGTGGGACTGAGTCAGAGTGGGTTTCACATCGGCCCACGATGTTGTGCCGCCCTATTATCCTACTAAGATCAATCTACTCTGCATTCCCTACATTTTACTATCCTGTTCTGTACTGTATGATTCTACAATTCCATTAACCCCAGTGTTGAAAGGAACAATATCACTTTAATACCATCCTCCACCAAATTAAACTGTCCTCACATCAGTTGCCTTTTCAAATGTCACACCCTCAGTCTTTATTCCCATCAAGGCCTGTAACACTATTCCTCCCATCTTCCCAAGACCCTGTTTCCATCCTTTGTACTCTCTTTCACTGTCATGTCCCTCAATTCCCTCTCGGAGCTGAGAACTGCCTCACTTCCCCACCTGACAACCAACCACCACCCCCTCACCACCACCTCCTCCCCATCTCCCAACCACCAATGGTGTGATGGTCCGGTGACTGGATCAGAGACCAAGCATCCCGGTGTCATGTTCTGGTATCGTGGTTTGAATCCCAGTTTAGCAGATGGTTAAATTTAAATTCGATCAATTCATAGGCCTGGAATTTTAAAAACTGGCTGAACATAACTACTATTAATCATAATAAACCAAAAATATGTTCTGACAACAACCACTGGTCTCAAAATGTTAGCTCTGTTTCTCTCTCCGTAGATGCTGCCAGACCTGCTGAATATCTCCAGCAATTTCTGATTTTGTTTCAAATTTTACTTTTGAACATATATTCTCTTCAAGGACTGCCTGTAACTGTTTTCTGGGTGGCATAGATACATAGAGAATAGAATCAGGAGTAGGCCATTCAGCCCTTCGAGCCTGCTTCAACATTCAATATGATCATGGTTGATCGTCCAACTCTGTCCCGTTTCCACTTTTTCCCCAAACCATTGATCTCTTTAGCCCTAAAAACTATATCTAACTCCTTCTTGGAAACATTCAATGTTTTGGCCTCAACTGCTTTCTGTCTGAGAGAATTCCACAGGCTCACCACTGAAATAACTCCACAGAGGCCAGTATCCCATCACCAAATCACCCTTTACTTACACGTTCAGAGTCCAGCTTGCTCAGAACCAGAGTGAGCACTATTTATATGTCAGCCAGGGCTCCCTGATTGAACCAGATTATCAGCCCTAATCGGGGAGCTCATATTTTATGAGGTGCATCTGGCTGACCTCGTTACAATCACCACAACCCTCTCAGGGGTGAAGAAATTTCTCCTGATCTCAGTCCTAAATGGCCTACCCCTTACCCTTAGACAGTGACTTCTAGAGTCACAGAGTAGAGTCATAGAGTAATACAGCATGGAAACAGGTTCTTCGACCCAAACTGGTCCATGCTGACCATGGTGCCCACTCAGCTAGTTCCACTTGCCCGCATTTGGTCCATATCCCTCTAAACTCTTCCCATCCATGTACCTATCCAAATGTTTTTTAAATATTGCTATTGTACCTGTCTCAACCACTTTCTCTGGCAGCCCATTCCATATACACACCACTCCCTGCGTGAAGAAGTTGCCCCTCAGGTCCTTCTTAAATCTTTCCCCTCTCCCTTAAACCTATGCCCTCTAGTTTTCAATTCCCTATCCTGGGGAAAAGGACTATACGTATTCATCCTATTTATGCCCCTCATGATTTTATACACCTCAATAAGGTCACCCCTCATTCTCCTACGTTCCAAGGAATAAAGTCTTATCCTGGCCAATCTCTCCCTATAACTCAGGCCTACTAGTCCTGGCAACATCCTCATAAATCGTCTATTTATTTATTTATTTGTCACAGGTACTAGGTATGGAAATACATAAGTTCAGCGAAAAGTGCATAAAGTCACCATTCACTGACACCCGAGATAGTAGGAACTGCAGATGCTGGAGAATCCGAGACAACAAGGTGCAGGCCCACTTGATTACAAAAACCAGAATTAAAAGATCTAACAGAGCCAAAAGGTAAGCAAGAAAAAAAATTGTCCAGGTCTCAGAGTCCCAAGTCCCATCTCCACATTGGTGCAGGCTCCTCTCCAATCGCTAGGACACCATCACCACCTCATCGGCCCACTCTCTCCGCCAACATCACTCCAGCCCATGCTCGATCCGCTTTCGCTGCAGGACACAGCTCACGCATTCAGCTCCCTCCACACGGTTCCCAGTCACAACCCAACTCCTTCTCGACTCCCTGCCACCATTTTCTTCCATGAATTAGCTGAGGTCACCAGGGACTGTTGGTGTGGTCTTTGGCTTCAGCCTCCTGATGTTGCCTTTCAGGTCTGTCCAGTACATTCTGCCGTGCCTACCAACCACTGGGTAAGCAGACAGGAATGGGCAAACACAACTTCTTTGCACACTTTCCAGTTTAACTATGTCTTTCCAAACTTAGGGTGACCAAAACTGTACACAATACTCCAAGTGCGGCCTCACCAATGACTTATACAACTGTAACATAACATCCCAACTCCTATACTCAGTGCCTCCACCGATGAAGGCCAGCATGCTAAATGCCTTCTTCACTGCCCTGTCTATCTGTTCTGAGGAAGGGTCACTGGACCCGAAACATTAACTCTGATTTTTTCTTCACAGATGTTGCCAGACCTGCTGAGCTTTTCCAGCAACTCTGGGATTATCTTTAACCTTATCTGCCAGATCCATCTCATACCCTGTTTTTGTTCTTCTGACTTCCCTCTTAAGTGCTTCCTTTAAACAAACTCACCCAATCAACCTCTGGTAGATACTGCCTAATGGCCCTGAAATTGGTCCTGTTTAGCACCTTAACTTGTGCACCTGACCTATCTTAGTTTTAATATAGTTATGGAAAAAGAGAGTTATGGTCACTGGACCCAAAGTGCTCTCTGATTGACACTTCAGTCACTTGCCTTGTTTCCTCAGAGGAAGTCCAGTGTTGCACCCTCTCGAGTAGGACCCTGTACATATTGATTTAGGAAACTTTCTGGGACACATTTGACAAATTCCACCCCGTCCAGGCCTTTTACACTCTGGGTGGCCCAGTCAATACAGGGGAAATTAAAATCTCCAACCAATACTACTCTTATTATTCCTACAGGTATCTGCAGTCTCTCTACACATCTGTTCCTCTAGTACCCGCTGGCTGTTTGAGGGCCTATAATACAGTCCCAACTGTGTGACCATTGCCTTCTTGTTTCTAAGTTCTAACCATATGGCCTCATTTGATGACCCCTTAAGAATATCCTCTCTAAGCACTGCTGTTATGTCCTCCCTTATCAAAACAGCAACTCCCTCTCCTCACTTGTATTTCTGTCACACCTGTAGCTTCTGTATCCAGGAACACTGAGCTGCCAGTCCTGCCCTTCTCTCAGCCATGTTTCTGTTATGGCTATAATATCCCAGTCCCCAGAGCCAACCCATGCTCTGAGCTCATCTGCCTTACCAGTCAGGCCTCGTGCGTTGAAATAAATGCCCTTTAAACCAGAAGTCTTTTCCCTCCCTTTACTGTCCCTCTGGCTATCCTGAATAGGAAACTTGCTCTTGATGGTTAATGCATTTTCTCCTGATTTCTCGATGGCCCCTCTCTTATTCAGAGACCCATCCCCGCACCAAACTAGTTTAAACCCTCCTGGGTAACACTAGCAAATCTCCCCACAAGGGTATTGGCTCCCCTTCAGTTCAAGTGCAACCTAAATAAAAACCAAAAGAACTGCGGATGCTGTAAATCAGGAACAAAAACAAAGTTGCTGGGAAAGCTCAGCAGGTCTGGCAGCATCTGTGGAGGAGAAAACAGAGTTAACGCTGAGGAAGGGTCACCGGTTCTGAGGAAGGGTCACTGGACCCGAAACATTAACTCTGTTTTCTCCTCCACAAATGCTGCCAGACCTGCTGAGCTTTTCCAGCAACTTTGTTTTTGTTCAAGTGCAACCTGTCCCTCTTGTACAGGTCACCTCTACCCCAAAAGAGATCCCAATGATCCAAGAACTGAAAAGACTTCCCCCTACACCAGCTCCTCAGCCACACATTCATCTGGCCTATCTTTCTATTTCTATCCTCACTGGCACATGGCACTGGGAGTAATCCGGAGATCACTACCCCAGAGGTCCTGCTTTTTAACTTCTTACCTAACTCTCTTACACTCATTTCGCAGGACCCCATCCCTTTGTCTACCTATGTCATTTGTACCAATGTGCACTGTGACCTCTGGCTGTTCACCCTCCCCTTCAGAATGTTCAGAGTCTAGTTCTGAACTCTGCACTCATTTAGGGTCATCCATCCTGCATTTACCCTGTCCAGTCCTGACAAGATACCCATGAGCAACCTCAGGAAAGAGGAATCTTGTGGTAGGTTCTGAATCAGACATTAGGCATCAGAAGTACATCATCCCAATATGCCCATTTCAGACACTGCATTGGTATCCTTTAGCCATTGACCATGCACATTTTAGACTATAAGACCATAAGACACAGGAGCAGAAACTAGGCCATTCAGCCCATCAAGTCTGCTCTGCCATTCAGTCATGGCCGATAAGTTTCTCAACCTCATTCTCCCGCTTTCTCCCCATAACCTTTGATCCCCTTGACAATCAAGAACCTATCTATCTCCGTCTTAAATGTACTCAATGACCTGACCTCCACAGCCTTAAGTGGCAGTGAATTCCATACATTCACCACCCTCTGGCTGAAGAAGTTTCTCCTTATCTCCGTTCTAAAAGGTCTTCCCTTTAGTCTAAGGCTGTGCCCTCGGGTCCGAGTCTCCTACCAACGGAAACATCTTCCCAACATCCAATCTGTCCAGGCCATTCAGTATTCTGTAAGTTTCAGTTAGATCCCCCTCATCCTTCCATACTCCATCGAGTATAGATCCAGAGTCCTCAAATGTTCCTTATATGTTAAGCGTTTCATTCCTGGGTCCATTCTCGTGAACCACCTCTGAACCCGCTCCAGGGCCAGTACATCTTTTCTAAGATATGGGGCCCAAAACTGCGCACAATACTTCAAATGTGGCCTGACCAGCGCCTTATAAAGCCTCAGTAGTACATCCCTGCTTTTATATTCAAGTCATCTCAAAATAAATCCCAAAGTTGTATTTGCCTTCCTAACTGCTGACTCAACCTGCAAGTTTACCTTCAGAGAATCCTGGACTAGGACTCCCAAGTGTCTTTGCACTTCAGACTTCTGAATACTTTCTCCATTTAGAAAATAGTCCATGCTTTTATTCTTCTTACCAAAGTGCACGACCTCACACTTCCCAACATTGCATTCCATCTGCCACTTCTTTGCCCACTCTCCTAACTTGTCCAAATCCTTCTTCAGCCTCGCCGCCTCCTCAATACTACCTGTCCCTCCACCTTTAGCCACAATGCCCTCAGTTCCTTCATCTAGATCATTAATGTATAAAGTTGTGGTCCCAGCACTGACTCTTGCAGAACACCACTTATCACTGGCTGCCATCCTGAGAAAGACCCTTTCATCCCCATTCTCTGTTTTCTGCCATACAGCCAATCTTCTATCCATGCTAGCACCTTGCCTCTAACACCATGGGCCCTTATCTTACTCAGCAGCCTCCTGTGCGGCACCTTGTCAAAGGCCTTCTGGAAGCCCAGGTAGAATACATCCATTGCTCCTTGGTCTAACTTGCTTGTTACTTCCAAAGAATTCTAGCAGATTTCTCAGGCATGACCTCCCCTTGATGAAACCATGCTGACTTTGTCCTACTTTACCATACACTTCCAAATATTCAGAAATCTCATCCTTCACAATGTATTCCAAAACCTTACCCACGACCGAGGTTAGACTAATCGGCCTGTAATTTTCCATCTTTTGCCTTATTCCCTTTTTAAACAGGGGTGTCACATTAGTGATTTTCCATCCTTTGGGACACTCTTTGACTCTAGCGATTCCTAACAGATCACCACTAATGCTTCCACTATCTCTTCAGCTGTCTCCTTCAGAATTCTGGGGTGTAGTCCCTCTGGTCCTGGTGATTTATCCACATTCAGGCCATTCAGTTTTTCTAGCAACTTCTCTTGGTGATGGCCACCATACTCAGCTCTGCCCTTACTCTCTTGTATTTTTGGGATATTACTTGTGAATTCCACCGTGAAGACTGACGTAAAATAATTTTTCAGTTCCTCAGCCATTTCCTTGTTCCCCACTACAATCTCTCCAGCGTCATTTTCCAGTGCTCCAATGCCCACTTTTGCCTCTCTTTTGCCCTTTATATATACAAAGAAACTCTTACAGCCCTCCTTTATATTACTGACTAGCTTACCCTCATATTTAATCTTCTCCCTCCCTATTTCTTTTTTTATGGGCCCCTGTTGGTCTTTGTAAGCTTCCCAATCCTTTGGTTTCCCACTGCCCTTCGCCACATTATATGCTTTCTCTTTTGCTTTTATGCTATCCCTGACTTCCTTAGTCAGCCATGGTTGCCTCATTATACCATGCTTCTTTTTCCTAGGGATGAATTTTTGCTGTGTCTCCTGAATTACTCCCAGAAACTCCTGCCATTGCTGTTCCACTGTCTTTCCTGTTAGGCTCCTCTCCCAGTCAATTCTGCCCAGCTCCTCCCTCATACTTCTGCAGTCACCTTTATTCAGCTGTAATACTGTTACCTCTGGTTCTGTCTTCTCCCTCTCAAATTGCAGGGTAAATTCTATCATATTATGATCACTGCCTCTTAAGGGTTCCTCCATCTTAAGCTCCCTTATCAAGTCTGCCTCATTGCACAACACCAAATCCAGTTTTGCATGTTCCCTAGTGGGCTCCACCACAAGCTGCTCCAACAAGCCATCTCTTGGACATTCCACAAACTCCTTTTCTTGCAATCCACTACCAACATGATTTTTCCAGTCCATGTGCACATTGAAATCCCCCATGATCACTGTAACATTGCCTTTCGTACACACCTTTTCTATCTCCTGGTGTATTTTGTGCCCCAGCTCCTGACTACTGTTTGAAGGCCTTTACATAATTCCAACTACGGTTTTTTTTACCTCTGCGGTTCATCAACTCTACCCACACAGATTCTACACCATCCGACCTCACATCGTTTCATGCTACTGACTTAACTTCATCTCTTACCCCCTCGGCCCATCTGCCTACCTCTTTGATAGGACGTACATCCTTGGATATTCAGCTCCCAATCCTGATCCCCTTGCAGCCATGTCTCTATGATGCCTACCACATCATACCTGCCAATTTTGATCTGCGCCACGAGCTCATTTACTTTATTCCTTATACTGCGTGCATTCAGAAATAACACCTTCAGTCCTGTATTAACCCTCCCTCTTCTCATTGTCATTCATTTATCCAGTGTACTTGAAGTTTGATTCCTAACCCTTTCCAAAACCTCTGCCCTATTTACTATTACCTATTTTGACTATATATTGGATGTTCAAGAAACCCTTTGACACCTGCAATATGGTTAGGGCTAGGGTTAGGGTAGGGTTAGAAATGGGTTAGGGTTAGCGTTAGAGGTAGGGTTAGGGCTAGGGTTAGGGTTAGGGTTAGGGCTAGGGTTAGGGTTAGAAATGGGTTAGGGTTAGGGTTAGGGCTAGGGTTAGGTTTAGAAATGGGTTAGGGTTAGGGTTAGGGTTAGGGCTAGGGTTAGGGTTAGGTTTAGAAATGGGTTAGGGTTAGGGTTAGGGCTAGGGTTAGGGTTAGAAATGGATTAGGGTTAGGGTTAGAGCTAGGGCTCGCTCTAGGGTTAGGGTGAGAAATGGGTTAGTGTTAGCGTTAGGGGTAGGAGTGGGGTTCGGGCTGGGATTCGGGTTAGGGTTTGGGTTAGATATGGGTTAGGGTTAGAAGTGGGCAGAGAGTTAGAAAAGGGCACTGGGTGGTTAAATCTCTGGCTGTGCAGAATTATCTGGAATGAAAATAATAACTCCTCCTTAATTTCACAACAGCACAGAAACAAGCAGTTTATGAACAGGTTTGATTTTTTGTTTAATAATTGACTGTAAAATGAGCCATGATCCTTGATCAGATGCTATAACAACAGAGATGATATCTCCCATCGATCTCCAATAGCTCACCTTAAACAAGTGGCAATGGTGAAAATCAAACAATTTAGAAACATAATTTTAAACTCTGCACGTTGTCAAAATAATTTTATAAACATTCCCAGATAATCTCCTAATAGTATCCATTGTCAGTCTTCCCCATCACAGTTTTTTTTAAAAGATACATACATATCCTTTCTAGCACAGCAAAGCAGAAATATTACTTAAATCTGCCAACCATATGCAAGGTATTTTTCAGTTAGCTTGAGTAGTAAACGTTACTGAGTAAGAATGTACTGTCCTCAGGGGAAAATGCTTTTAAAGTTAATCTATTGATTAATTTCTGTTTTCCAACTTCAAACTATTGGAGTGGTGTTGTACATCAGAATTATTAAATGCATATGTGAAGGTATTATATCTGGCTGCCTCAGGAGTAGATATCTGGATCTCTCCCTCTCTCAAAAAACTGCTGATGCTGGAGGTCAATTGACAGTTTTAAAACTTGAGATGGACGTATTTTGGTTTTCAGGAAATAGGTAGAAGGAGCTTAGATACAGATAAGGCGTGATCTGACTGCATTGTATAGCAGGTGAGAGGGGCTGAAGGGCCTTGACCTATTTCTTTGTTCCTATCCCTTAGTTTTTATTGGTGCAAGGGGGCACTGATGAGTGGATGGGCTGCGAAAGACAGATTCGGACATCTGAACAGGTCTAAATCCACAGTAACGTGTCAAAAGAGAGTATGGGAATACAGGAAAAGCAAATAAACCCATTAAGATTAATTCTTTAAAATTTGCATTTCAATAGCACCTTGAATATAGCAAAATATGCCAAGGAGCTTTGTTGGAACAAATATCGGACAAAACTTAACTTTAAGTCACATGAGTAGCAATGAGGAGAGGGTGACAAGATCTTTAAACAAAGCAGTTGGTTTTAAGAAATGTTTTATTTCAAAAGGAATGGAAAATAAAAGTGGGGAGGCTTTGCTAACTTTATACAGGGCACTAGTCAGACCACAGCTGGAATATTGTGGACACTTTTGGGCCCCTTATCTCAGGAAAGATATCTTGACTTTGGAGGCTGATACCAGGCATGGAAGGACTGTCTAATGAGGAGTGGGTGAGTGGGTTCACCCTCTATTCATTGGAGTATAGATGAATAAGAGGTGACCTATTGAAACATACAAGATTCTTAAGGGCTTTACAGAGTAGATACTGAGAGGTTGCTTCCCATTGTGGGAGACTCTAGGATCAGAGGATATAACCTCAGAATAAGGGGGCCACATATTTAAAACAGAAGAGGAAGAATTTCTTTTCTCTCAGAAGGTAGTGAATTGCTGGAATTCTTTACCACAGTGGGCTGTGACGTTGGGTCATTACATGTTTTCAAGGCTGAAATAGACAAGAGTTTTAATCAGGAAGGGAATCCAAGGATTATGGGGAGAAAAGACAGGAGGATTTGTCCATTAGCCATTGAATGCAACAACAGACCTGATGGGCTGAATGGCCTAATTCTACTCCAATGTGTTTTGATCTTAAGAAGGATTTTAAAATGGGAATGAAAGATAGAGAGGTGGAGAAGTGTGAGCAGGACACTCCAGAGTTTAGGGCTGTTTTTAACTAAAGGCGTATCCTGAGAAAATGGGATAGAATTCCACCCGGGACTGATGTACTGTAGAAGACAAACCTGCAAAATAATGTTCCTCCCATCTAACAGAGAACACTTTAAAGGTGGAAAGGAGGTCACTTCTGAGGATAAAGTGTATCTTGTTCATAAACCAATGGATTATTGCCAGCACATCCCAAACATAAGACGATTGCAACACACAAACCAGAAGAGCCAGTTTAACAACAATTTCAACAATTTGATATCACCTGCAGCAGAAATAAACTGCTAAAGGGATAAAGGCCAAAAGTACTCAGAGGGAATTGGAAGAAGGTTTACTAAGCCCTGGCTGTCTGTATGAGACTGGGTGTAACCAATGGAGATCTACTCAGCTTCAAACACACACCAGCCTGGAAAAGCTCAGCAGGTCTGGCGGCATCTGTGGAGAGAAATCAGAGTTAATGTTTCGGGTCCAGTGACCCTCCCTCAGAACTGGCCAGTCTGGTATCTACTTCATAAAAGAGCATCCAACAATCCAACAGAACTACTGCTGCATTAACTTTACATCGAGCTGTGACTGAAATAATTCAGGCTATCCTCAGAAGTAAACTCGAGGATTAATTCAATAAATGTTATTTGCTAAGTGACAGTAAATGTGCTTTCAGAAGGAGGAGGTTCTGCACGGGGGTGAATTTTACTGGGGTTAGAATGATTACTCACTCACAAATCCAGCCACCCTCACTCAGCAATCCGACACAGGACAGGGGCTTTGATTGTTTCAGAATAGCTGGGCATTTATGCAGCTTCAGCAGAGACAGAGCTAAGGAGGGGGTGCAGTCCCCAGAGGACAGCACAGTGTAGCTCCCAGAGGCAGACAGGAGGGGCTTTTCTGTTGGCAGTGTGGGGGTGACACTGGGGATCGCAGGATGTGTAGGTCGGGGTGGGGGGTAGTTTGAAGGCCTGGCTTCTAATATCTCT
>NC_063349.1:57621769-57623228 GCF_021869965.1 Rhincodon typus
CCACCCCTATCCCTATCCCCATCTCCATCCCCATCCCCATCCCCATCTCCATCCCCATCTCCATTCCCATCCCCATCTCCATCCACATCTCCATCACCATCCCCATCCCCATCCCCATCTCCACCTCCATCCCTATCCCCATCTCCATCCCCATCTCCATCCCCATCCCCATCTCCATCCCCATCTCCATCTCCATCTCCATCCCCATCCCCATCCCCATCCCCATTTCCGTCTCCATCCCCATCCCCATCTCTGGTGGCTCTAGGACCACAGCCTGGCCTCACACGCAACTCCTCACCTGCTCGCATTTTTATATAAATGGACACAGAGGCCGGGAGTGTAGCCCAGGAGCTGCAGAGTGAAGTCACTGAGGAGCCCCTTGACTGTGAGAAGGACACCTGCCCCCGTTGCCCTGACCCTGGGGGTAGGGAGCTGCAGTAAAACTGAGAGAGAGCCCAGGGAAGGCTCCCACCCCCACACCTGCTGAGTACCTCCAGCGTTTCCCCAGTTTCTGCTCAGTTGTCACCCCCTCTGTTTAAACGCCTCTATCATGTCTCCTTCTGTTAACCCCTGTGCCATCTCCCATCCCTAAACCCAGCCCTCACCCTCTGGTCTTCACCTTCACCACTTGTGTCTTCACTCAGGCACTCCTCAGTGCTGATGGAGTGGCAGTGTCTCTATTAGCAATGGTTGACACTAATGAACTGGGAACAAGTGGAAGCTGAGCTGGTGGGATTTAAAATCAATTAATAAATCAGGAAATCCGAGCTAGACTCGATGATGGTGACCCTGAAACCATCATCATTAGCAAAATCTTGCTTGGGTCATGAGTGTCCCTGAGGGAAGGGGAGATCAGGCATCTCCACCTGGTTTGGCCCACATGTGACTCCAGACCTAGGCCAATGACACAAGCAAGTCTCTCAGTTCAAGCTGCGGGTGTCGAAAAGATGTTTCCTCTTGTAGGAGCTTGAAGAACTAGGGCCGTACTTTAAAATTATGAGGTTGTGCATTTAAGAGTGACGAGGAAACCTGTTTACTCTGCAAGGGTTGAGAGCTTTCGGAATTCCCTTGGTCAAAAGGCAGTGGATGCAAAATCTTTAAATGTTTTTAAGGCAGAGGTAGAGAGATTCTCAATGACCAATCGGGTGAAAGATTATTGGGGCTGTGTGGGAATATAGAGTTGAGGTTCAAATCAAATCAGCCACGATCTTAATGAATGACAGCGCAGACTCGAAGGACCAAATGGCCTATCCTTGTTCCTTAATAAAAACCAAAAGAACTGCGGATGCTGGAAATCAGGAACTGTTGGAAAAGCTCAGCAGGGCTGGTGGCTTCTGTGGAGATAAATCAGAGTTAATGTTTCGGGTCCAGTGACCCTCTGACACTGTGGCACTCCCTCAGCACTAACCCTCCGACAGTGCGGCACTCCCTCAGCACTGACCCTCCGACAGTGCGGTGC
>NC_063349.1:57623238-57635772 GCF_021869965.1 Rhincodon typus
CCTCAGCACTGACCCTCCGACAGTGCGGCGCTCCCTCAGCACTGACCGTCTGACAGTGCAGCACTCCCTCAGCACTGACCGTCTGACAGTGCAGCACTCCCTCAGCACTGACCGTCTGACAGTGCTGCACTCCCTCAGCAATGACCCTCCAACAGTGACCCTCAAAACACAGTGCTCGAGAAGAAGCCTCACCGATGTCCTGTACAAACTTAACATGATGTCCTAACTCCCATACTCCAAGGTCTAAGCAATCCAAGGCAAGTGTGCTAAATGCTTTCTTAACCATCCTGTCACCCTGTGATGCAAATCTCAAAGAAATATGTAACTGAACCCTCAGTCTCTCTGTTCTACAACATCACCCAGGGCCCTACTATTAACTGTATAGGTCCTGCCCTTGTTTGTTTTACCAAAATGCAATATCTCACATTTATCCAAATTAAATTTCATCTGCCACTCCTCAGCCTATTGAACCAACTGATCAAGATCTCTTTGCAATCTTGGATAACCTTCTTCACTGTTCACTATACCACCAATCTTAGTGTCATCCACAAACTTAGCAACCATGTTTTCTATAATCATTTATATAAATGACAACAAAAGTGACCCAGCACCAATCCCTGTGGAACACTGCTGGTTACAGGCCTCCAGTCTGAAAAACAACCCGCCACCACCACCCTCCGACTCCTACCATAAAGCCAATTTTGTATCCAATTGGCAAGCTCACCCTGAATCCCATGTGATCTAAACTTACGAATTAGTCTACCATGTGGAACCTTGACAAAGGCTTTACTAAAATCCACGTAAACAATGTCTACCGCTCCACCCCTACCAATCTTTTGGTTACTTCCTCAAAAAACTCCTTCAAGTTAGTGAGACACAATTTCCCTCACCAAAGCCATGCTGACTATCCCAAATCAGTCCATGCCTCTCCAAATGCATGTAAATCCTAACAACTTATCCACCAGCGATGTCAGGGTCCCAGATATATAGTGCCCTGGCTTCTCCTTACAGCCTTTCTTAAATAAAGACACTACCTCTACTCTTTTGGCACCTCACCCGTGGTTATAGATGATACAAATATTTCTCCTAGGACCCTCGCAATTATTTCCCTAACCTCCCACAACATCCTGGGGTACACTTGATCAGGTCCTGGAGACTTACCCACCTTGATGTTTTTCTAAGACCTTCAGCATTTCTTCTTCTGTATTTGTGAACTGTTTTTCTGCCATTGGTTGGAACCTCAGGACTTGCAGTAATAAGGTGGGGATGAGGTTTTTTTCAGTAAAAGGTGAGTTGGAACAGGACAGGACGGACTGACATTACCAAAGTGGCAATATGTAATTTTAGTGATGCTGCAGGAAGTGGGTGAAATCACAGCTGAGGGACCAATAGAACTCTAATGTTATAGCGTCACACAACGTAGCAACAGGTCCTTTGGCCCACTGTGTCTATGCTGACCAATAAACACCAAACCACACTAATCCCATTAACCTGCACTTGGCCCATAGCCCAGTATGCCCTGGCATTTTAAGTGCTCATCCAGAAGCTTCTGAAATGTTGTGAGAGTATCTGCCTTCACCCCTCTCTCAGGCAGCATGTTCCATATTTCTACCAGTCTCTATCTAACCCACATCAAGGAGCTAAATTTCTTCATCCTCCCACCACACCATCCACCCTGCCCCACAACGAGAGTCCCCCACCTGCCCTTCTCAAAGCTCCAAATGGGCCCCAGAAGATTCAACCCATGTTTCCCATTGGCTGGAAGGAACAAAACTAAGCCACATTAATATAAGAGAGTCACTGAAAAATCCAATAGGAAATTCAGAGGAAGGTTCCTCAGAGAGCAGTGAGAATGTGGGCATTTCATTCTGGGAGTGATGAAGGTGAATCTTTCCAACCCTTTTAACAGGAGGCCATCAAAACCCACAAGGGAGAGAGGAGTAGATGGTGATGCTGAGAGGGTGAGCTGGGGGAGATTAAGAGAGTCTCCAGGGTGACCATAATCTCCAGCCTGGGCAGGTTGGGCTGAGCAGTCTGATTCTGTTCTGCATTTTCTCCAGATGTTAGAATTTTCTCAAAGATTCTCTGGTCAGTTGGGAGCTTAAGGATTTCGTCCTGAAAGAGGTTAAATGACTGTAAGTAAATATGTTGATGTCTTTGATTGGAGGCAAACAATTGGAATGTATAAAGGCACACTTAATGGTAGGGTCCTGGGGAGTGTAGCCAAGCAAAGAGACCTTGGAGCGCACGTGCATTGCTCCTTGAAGGTGCAGTCGCAGGTAGACAGGGTCAATTTGGCACGCTTGCCTTCATCGGTCAGTGCATTGAGTGTAGAATATTATGCTCAGTTCTGGTGTCACTGTTATAGGAAAGTTATTGTTAAACTTGAAAGTGTTCAGAAAATATTTACCAGGATGTTACCGAGAATAGAGAGTTTGAGTTATAGGCTGGAGAGTAAGAGGTTGAAGGGTAAGCTTATAGGAGTTTGTAAAATCATAAGGTGAATCACAAAGGTCTTTTCCCTAGGGAGGTGAACTTCAAAATTAGAGGGTACATTTTTAAGGTGAGAGGAGAAAGATTTAGAAAAGACATGGGGGCAACTTTTTTAAACAGACAGTGGTTTATGTGTGGAATGAAATGGCAGAGGAAGTGGCAGGTACAGTTACAATGCTCAAAAGACATTTGGATAAGTACATGAACAGGAAAGGTCTGGAAGGATATGGGCCAAACACAGGCAAGTGGGACTAGTTGAGTTTGGGATCACGGTCAACACGGACTAGTTAGGCCGAAGGGTCTGTTTCTGTGCTGTATGACTCTATGACTCTATAACACTCCCGGCAGCCTTTCCCTTTTGGCCCTCTATTAATCTGATATTACTGACATTCCCAGCTCCTCCCTCACCTTTCCCCCTTCACCAGACTTCCCTGTGCTCACTGAGCCCCTGACTTTTAGTTAAGCAAACCCTCTGATTTTATTTTTCTTTATTCATTCATGGGATGAGGGCGTCACTGGCCAGGCAGCATTTATTGCCCATCCCTAATTGCCCAGAGGGCAGTTGAGAGTCAACCACATTGTGGATCTGGAGTCACATGTAGGCCAGACCAGGTAAGGATGGCAGTTTCCTTTCCTAAAGGCCATTAGTGAAGCAGGTGGGTTTATCCCCGACAATTGACAATGGATTCATGGTCATCGTCAGATTCTTAATTCCAGATATTTTATTGAATTCAAATTCCACCATCTGCCATGGCGGGATTCGAACCCAGATCCCCCGAACATATCTGGGTCTCTGGATTAATAGTCCAGCGATAATACCACTAGGCCATCGCCTCCCCTGACTGGTTCGGTATGGCAGAGAAATGCTGCTTCCTGGTCTAATTAGAAGAGTCTCTTGAATGTCTTGAATGAGGAGGAGGTTGGTGCTTGTTACCAACAAGTTGCTGGTTATTTTGGATATTGCTACAGTCCTGGTTGTACATGGTCACTCCTTTGGGATCCTAAGCTATTCAGAACAATGACACCATCATAGTCAGTGGTAGTTCACACAATCTTCAGCATTAATCCTTTCAGACCCTTACACCCGTATACATCACAAACCCGTTCTTATCTCTGCAACTATCTCTACCTCAAAACCGTCTGAGATCCAAAAGCTCCTCAAACCTTACGAGTCCCCAGTGTTGATCTTTCCACCTTCTGCAGTTATTGGAGCATCAGCTGTGGGAGACCCCATTCCCACCTTCACCCGCCAGGTCACAGCTTCCAGAAAATCAGCACAAAAACCAGGACAGACCTTTGGGAACAGTGCCAAGGGAACAGCCTAGGGGTCTAATGCTGTGGGAAGAGTGGGTTGCATCAGGTGGTTTCAGGTCAGAGGGTGAGAGCCTTCAGGATTCGAGGGTTAGGGTCAGAGGCTGTCAGTGTGTGTGCTCAAGGTCAGTTTAATAGTTGCTCAGGAGTTAGAAACAGTTTTGGATCTCTATCACTTTCTGGTTAATTATTAATTTTAAGAGAGTCAAATTCCTCTGAATTCTCCAAATTTAAGGCAATTTATCGGAGCGTTCCAGATGCAGGCACAGTGCCGTCAGAAATTTCAATTTTTCAGATAATTTCTTTGGAATCAGCTTCATCAGAATTGATGCTTAGTCCATAAGTTGATAAGGAAAGGAACAGGAGTGGGCCATTTGGCCCCTGGAGCCTGCTGCACCATTCAATAGGATCATGGCTGGTCCAACACTCCTCACATCCACTTTCCTGCCCTATCCCCATCACTTTGTTTCCCGACTGTTCAAGAATCTACATCGGCCTTAAATATGTAGTCACAGCACACCATTCCAGCCTACACTGCTGAAAGAACCCTCTAGGACAGATTTGTTTTTTAGGTTTGGTCAATTTTTGCATCAACATGAGACAAGTTGGGAATCCTGGGTGAAATTCAGGAAGTAACTCTGTCCTGTTCAGTGTTACATTTTAACAAGTGATTGCACTAATTCAGCATGAATCACAATCTGCTCTCAGAACAGATCATCCAGACATTTCCCTTCAAGGGAACAATACAGCACAGGAACAGGCCCTTCGGCCCTCCAAGCCTGTGCCAACACATTTTGCCCTTCCATACTAAAACTGCCTTCACTTACAGGATCCGTATCCCTCTATTCCACTCCTATTCATGTATTTTTCCAGGTGCTTCTTGAATGCTGCTTTGTGTCTCCATCTCCTCTGGCAGCACATTCCAGACACTCACCACCCTTTGTGTGAAAAACGTGCCTCACACATCTCTTTTAAACTCTTCCCCGCACCTTGAACCTGTGTCCCCTAGTAATTGACCCCTCCACCCTGGGAAAAAGCCTCATACTTTGCACTCTATCCATGCATTCACAATCTTATAAACTTCTGTCAGGTCACCTCTCAACTCCTGTGTTCCAGTGAAAACAAACCCAGCCTATCCAACCTTTCTTCCATGCTAAAATTCCCCATACTAGGCAACATCCTGGTAAACCTTTTCTGTACCCTCTCCAAAGCATTCACATCCTTCTAGCAGTGTGGTGACCAAAACTGTACACAATATTCCAAGTGTGGCCTAACTAAAGTTCTATAAAGCTGCAGCATAACTGGTCTATCCTTATACTCAATGCCCCTTCCAATGAAGACAAGCATGCCATAGGCCATTTTTACTGCGTTATCTACCTGCACTGCCACCTTCAGTGATCTGTCGACCTGCACATCCAGATTCCTTTGCATGTCAATACTCCTAATTCTACTTCCATTCACTGTATAATTTTCACCTGTACCTGACCTTCCCAAATGTATCACCTCACGTTTGTCCGGATTAAACTCCATCTGACATTTTTCTGCCCTTGCCTCCAACTGATCTATATCCTGCTGTATCCTCTGACAATCCTCCTCACTATCCGCAATATCACCAATCTTTGCATTGTCCACAAACTTACTAGACCAGCCACATTTTCCTTCAAATCAGTTATGTAGACCACGAACAGCAGAGGTCCCAGCACTGATCCCTGTGGAACACCACTAGTCTATTCCGAAAAGCATCCTTCCATTGCTACCCTCTGTCTCCTATGTCTAACCTAGTTCTGTATCCATCCTGCCAGCTCACTCCTGATACCATGTGACTTCACCTTTTGTACCAGTCTGCCATGAGGGACCTTGTCAAAGGCTTTACTGAAGTCCATATGGACAACATTAACTGCTTTTCCCTCATCAATCATCTCCATCACCTCCTCAAAAAACCCAATCAAGATGATGAGGCACAACCTCCCCCCATATCAAACCATGCTGTTAGTCACTAATATGTTAATTTGCCTCTAAATGCTTATAGATCTTGTCCCTGACAATCTTTTGCAACAACTTCCCTACCACTGATGTGAGGCTCACAGGCCTGTATTTTCCAGGATTATCCCTGTTACCCTTTTTAAACAATGTGGCAATAATCCTTTGGGACCTCGCCTGTGGCCAAAGAGGATACAAAGATGTCTGTCAATGCTCCAGCAATTTGTTCTGTTGCCTCTCTCAATATTCTGGGATAGATCCCATCAGGACCCAGGGACTTATCTACCTTTATACTTTCTAAGACGCACAACACCTCTTCCTTTTTAATAGCAACTTGGCTTAGAAACTCAACACTCCCTTCCCTGAGATCATCCTCCAGCAATTCCTTCTCTTTGGTGAATACCGACACAAAGTATTCATTTAGGGCCTCACCTACCTCTTCTGGCTCCACATATAGACTCCCTCCTTTGTCCTTGAGTGGGCCAACCCTTTCCCTGTCTACCTTCTTATATTTATATATGAATAGAAAGCCTTGGGATTTTCCTCAATCCTGTTTGCTAACAACTTTTCATGACCTCTTTTAGCCTGTCTAATTCCTTGTTTAAGTTCTTTCCAACTTTCCTTATATGCTTCAAGCGCTTCATCAATTCCCACCCTCCTACACCTTACAAATGCTTCCCCTTTCTTTCTGATCAATGTCATAACATTGCTGGTCATCCAGGGCTCACAAAACTTGTCGTACCTATCCGTCAGTCTCGCAGGAATGTGCTGCTCCTGACCTCTTATCAAACGCCATTTGAAATACTCCCACATGTCCGATGTAGATTTACCCTCAAACAGCCACCTCCAATCAACATTCTCCAGTTCCTGTCTAATATTGTTGTAGTTCACCTTCCCCCAATTTAACACCTTCACCTGAGGATTGCTGTTATCCCTATCCATGAGTTACTTAAAACTCACGGTATTATGGTCACTCCTCCCAAAATGCTCCCCCACAGAAACTTTACTCACCTGCCCGGGCTCATTTCCCAAAACCAGGTCCAGTATAACCCCTTCCCTAGTTGAACTGCTTATATACTGAAGTGAACAATGTAAGACAATAACTCCCAGCTCTGTTACACCAGCTCATAGAACATAGAACATAGAACAGTACAGCACAGTACAGGCCCTTTGGCCCACGATGTTGTGCTGAACTTTTACCCTAAACCTAAGGCCTACCTAACCTCCACTCCTACCTTATACTATCATCCATACACCTATCTAATAGCCACTTAAATGCCCCTAATGAGGCCGACTCCACTACCCTCTCTGGCAATGCATTCCACCATAGCGCATCTATAACTCTAAGTAGTGATTTAATGGAGTGTCGGACGAGAAAAGTCAATAGATTTTTACTGCCAAAACAAAAAAAAACAAATGGCACCTTATTCTAAAGTGTAAATAAGATTCATATCTCATCAGTCACAAACATGCTCGATGTTGAGTGGACAGGATTTTCTTTGATCTGTTTAATTTCAATCAGAGGTTAAAAGTTTACATAAAATGTCTTACAGCCATAACATTTGAGCACAATGATGATGTCTATTGGTCTTAGGATGTAATGAATGATTGTAAAATCCAGTTGATGCTCCTCAGGCATGAGCCGTAAGATAATTATAAGTCACAACCATTGGGCTGCATTCAAAACCTTGAAATGATCTATGAGTATGTTTATAAAGTAAATTCCAAAACCGAGCTCATTTATCAGAGGTGTAGCTTTACTTGTAAACTTGTCGAGAGCCTCAGTTAGACCACACTGGGAGCATTGTGTAGTGGTCTGCTCTCCATGTTACAGAAAGCATAGAGAGAGGCACTGGAAAGGGTATAGGAAAGATCCCTGACGGTGATCCCAGAACTCAGAGGTTATCTCTATGAGGAACAATTAAGAGACTCGGGCTCCTTACTCCAGGAAGGAGAAGCTGATGGCTGATGTGGTAAAGATCTTTAAGGATATGAAAGGCCTAGAGAGATTAGACAGAGAGATGATGCCTCCAAATGTGGGAGAACTTCAGAACTCACAGCCATCAATATAAGCTAGTCAGCTATCTTACTGTTAATGAGTCCAATGGGAATTCAGGAGAAATGTTTTTACCCAAAGGGTGGAGAGAATGTGAAACTCGCTCCCACAGGGAATGGTTGAGGTGAATAATGTTCATAATTGAAGGGGAATCTGGATAATCAATGAGAGAGAAATTAATAGAAAGATTATGGTATTTGTGCGAGATGATGAAGGGGTAGGACGAAGCTCTCGTGGCACACCAGCACCAGCAGGGAACAGATGGGTGGAATGGCCTGTCACCGCACTGAAAAATTGCTGCTGTTTATTGGGGTTAGGCTATCTTGTTGTTTTTCAGTAAATGTTCGATTTCTCCCCACCAATTAGTGGCAATTGTTTACCAGGATACTTCAGTGCAAACTTTTCACAAAATCAGTGAAACAATTGCATACATGTGTGTCACAGCACTGTCTGTAGTCTGGGACACAATGACAGGGGGAAGATCAAAACCTTCACAAATGGCATGAAAATTGATCAGGAGATAGTGAGCAGGATAACCGTAAACTGCAGGAGGACATTGACAGACCGTTCAGGTGGGCAGAGCAATGGCAAATGGAATTCAGTCCAGAAACATGTGAGGGAATGCACTTGGGGAGGGCCAACAAGGCAAGGGATTACACTGGGAATGGTAGGACCCTGGAAAGTACTGAAGGTCAGAGGGAGCTTGTGTGCAAATCCACAGATCCCTGCAGGTAGCAGGACCATACACGGAGTGGTTAGGAAGTGATATGGGATACGTGTTTTCCTTAGCTGAGGTATAAAATACAAGAGCAAGGAGGTTTGGCTGGAACTGTATAAAACACTGCTGGGGTCACAACTAAAGTATTGTGTCCAGTTCTCGTCACAACTTGATAGGAAGGATGTGATTGCACTGAACTGTCGATGTACCAAAAGCTGGAAAACAGCATCGATATAGTTCACTGATGCCCTTTGGAGAAGGGAACCACTGTCCTTACCTGGTCTGGCCTACATGTGACTCCAGACCCACAGCAATGTGGCTGACTCTTAAATGCCCTTGAGGCAATTAGGGATGGGCAATAAATGCTGGCCTTGCCAGCGACACCCTCATCCCATTAATGAACAAAGGAAAATAAATCCTTGTTGAAGGGATAGACTCAATAGATTTAACAGCCTCCTTCTATGCTGTAAGTGTCTATGAGTGTGTGAGTAATATTTACAGGATGTTTCAAACTAAATGAAACAGAGGAAACTAAATTAAAAAGTCAAAACAAATATATTCCAGAACAATACACAGAAAGGAAAAGGAGGTGGACAGCTTTGGTAATAAAGGACAATCTCAGTGTGGTGGTGAACAGTGAGGCAGTTACACAGGTACAACACATTGTGATGTGGAATCAGCATGGGTGCAAATAACAAGGGAACAAAGTCACTGGTGGGAGTCATCTAAATGCCCTCAGAGAGTTTCCTCACTGTAGGATAAGGTATAGACCAGGAAATGATGAAAGTATAAAAGAAGGGCACTACATTTGTCATGGTTGATTTCAATCTGTAAATCAGATGGACAAGGCTAACATGGAAAATGAATTTATACAGTGCATCAGGGATTACTTCTAAGAACAGAGCACCACACAACCTTACCAGACTGGCCACTAATATCCATTATAAACCAACCAACACCCACAGCTACCTGGACTATGCATCTTCACACCCTGTTTCCTATAAAGACGCCATTCCAATCTCTAATTTCCTCTGTCTCTGTCACATGCATTCCGATGAGGCCAACTTCGACAAGGGAGCCTCCGAAATGTCCACCTTCTTCCTCAACCGAGGATGCCCCAGCTCTGTTGTCAACAGGGCCCTCAATCGGATCCAACCTATCTCACACTTTCGCCCTCACCCCTCTTCCCCTCCCACAACAACGATAGGATTCCACTTGTCCTTACCTACCATCCCACTAGCATCCACATCCAGAAGATCATCAGACGTCATTTCCACCACCTCCAGCGAGATGCCACCACCAGACACATATTCCCCTCCCCTCCCTTGTCCACTTTCCACAGGGACCCATTTCCTCCGGGACACCCTGGTCCACACTTCCTTCACCCCCAGCACCTCCCCACAGCCCTACGGCACCTTTCCCTGTAACCGGTGAAGGTGCAACACCTGCCCATTTATCTCCTCCCTCCCCAGTATCCAAGGGCCCAAACATACCTTCCAGGTGAAGCAGCGCTTTACCTACACTTCACACAATCTTGTCTATTGCATTCGCTGCTCACAATGTGGTCTCCCCTAAATTGGAGAAACAAAGCATAGACTGGGTGATCGCTTCACAGAACATCTACGTTCAGTTCGCAAAAAACTACTTGACCTTCCAGTTGCCTGCCACTTTAACGCACCACCCTGTTCTTTAGCCAACATCTGTCTCTGGCTTGCTGCAGTGATCCAGCGAAGCTCAGTGCAAGCTGGAAAAACAACACTTCATTTTCTGCTTGGGGACCCTGCAGCCCTTCGGACTCAATATCGAGATCAACAATTTTAAGCCTGAACTCTTCCATGATCATCTGGGGAGTAGCGATCACAATGTGGTCACATTTCAAATTCAATTTGAGGGAGAGCAACTCAAGTCTTCAATTTGGTTAACAAAGGCAGTCAAGTAGAGTATCCAATCAAAATCTAAGTTGAAAATTGGTGGTAGGCTGGAATATTGGAACTTTAAGAAACCAGCAGTGGATGATTAAAAAGCTAATCAAATGACAGAACATTGATTGTGAAAGAAAATTGGTAAGAAATATAAAAATAAACTGCAAGAGCTTCCGCAGGTAGTAAAATAACAAAGAGAGTAGCTAAAGTGTAGAATTGATAACAGACAACAGGGAAATGGAAAATAACTTCAATCCATATTTCACTTTGGTCTTCATGGTAGAAGACATTGTAAATGTCCCAAAGATTACAGATACACAAAGTGCCAATGGGAGGAAAGATTTTGTAACAGTCTGTATCACAAGGGATAGTACATTTGATAAACTCATGGGACTGAAGTCAGACAAGTCACTAGGTCCTGCGCTGATGGCCTGTTTTCAAGGCTGTTAAAGGAAGTGGCTGCAGAGACGGCTGAGGCATTGGTCAAAATATTCCAGATCTTCATAGATTTCAGGAGGGTTCCAGTAGATTTGAAAACAGCTGATGCGATTGCCCTGTTAAGGAGGGAGGCAGACAGGAAGCAGGAAACTATAGGCCAGTTACTCTAATGTCTATCAGTGAGAAAATGCTAGTATCCATTATTAAAGAAGAAATAGCAGAGTATATAGAAAAGCTTATGCAATCTAATGGAATCAGTGTGGTTTGTGAAAGAGAATAATTTTGACAAATTTGCTAGAATTCTTTGATGATGTAACAAGCAGAGTTCATAAAGTGAACCAGAAAACAAAGTGTATTTTGATTTTCAGAAGGTATTTGATAAAGTGCCTCATAAAGGAGGCAGGAGCTCATGGTACTGGGGCTGCAGTGATTGTAATGAGGTCAGCCAGGTGGACCTCATAGAATATGAGTTCCCTAATTGGGACTGTTAATCTTGTCCAATCGGGGAGCCCTGGCTGACAGATATAAACAGGAGTGTCAGAGGTTCTATTCACCCAGGGAACTGGATCAGTGTCAAGGACTCTCCACGTGTAAATAAAGGGTGACCTGGTGACAGGATACCGGCCTCAGTGCAGTTATTTCAGTGGGTAATGTATTAGCATGGAAAGAGGATTAACACACAGAAGACAGAAAGTCAGAATTAATGGGTCTTTTCAGGTTGGAAAAATGTAACTAAGTGGAGTGCCACAAGGATCATTCCTAGGTCCTCAATTATTTACCAACAATATTAAGACTCTGAGGAAGGATAGGGTGTAATGGAGCTCTGTCAAGGGAAGAATCAAGGCTTTCAAGATATTTAAAACACAAGCAAAGTATTCCAAAGAAGAGTCACAGAAGGTAATGTGTTAACTTTGCTTTTCTCTCTCCACAAATGCTGCCACACTTGCTGAGTTTCTCAAGCACTTTCTGTTTTTATTCAAGGCATTTAAAACTCCAGTCTAAGACGTATTTGAAAAAAATCTGACTGTGGTTTTGTTTAAAACTTGATTTCTTTTTGCTATTTCATTCACTGGTAACATAAGCCTGAGGGTTATCATTAATGTCTCTGTGCTGCGTGACAGAGCTCACAACCTAATATTATTCCAGTGAGGTGCATGCACAGTTCAATTGAGAATCCAAGTGGTTAGAGACACTTTGAAGAGGGAACATGAATGTGAATGCCTGCTTTCAAATGGAATGAATAAATTTAAATGATTTGATGTAATATTGAAGTCAATAGACATGAAAGAACTTTATTTGTTCTCGACATGAATCCTCAGGTCTGATCCAACACCACATTCCTGTCCCAGGAGTAAAACCTCAGGCCTTTATTTTTCACATGTTTCTACAAAGTCCCAGGCAGAATTTGAGAAGGAATAGGGGTGTCGGTTTGTTGTCCTGAGCAGCAACTCCCTCAAATGTTTCTCATCAACTTACTGTGCCCTGGAGTCAAATGAGACAACGCTCAGTGAGATCAGTGCTGTAATGAGGGAGTACCGCACCGTCGGAGGGTCAGTGCTGAGGGAGTACCGCACTGTCGGAGGGTCAGTACTGAGGGAGCACCGCACTGTCGGAGG
>NC_063349.1:57690772-57693666 GCF_021869965.1 Rhincodon typus
TTTCAGAACCGCTACACACTCAGCATTACAGTTCAGCATTGCTGCACACACTGCATTACAGTTCCTGCTTCTACACATACAGCATTAGAGCTCAGTACTGCTACACAGACAGCATGACAGTTCAGTACTGCTACACATACAGCATTACAGTTCAGTACTGATACACACACAGCATTACAGTTCAGCATTGCTACACACACAGCGTTACAGTTCAGCATTGCTACACACACAGCATTACAGTTCACTACTTCTACACATACAGCATTACAGTTCAGTACTGCGACACACACAGCATTACAGTTCAGCACTTTTACACATACAGCATTGCAGTTCAGTACTGCTACACATACAGCATTACAGTTCAGCACTGATACACACACAACATTATAGTTCAGCACTGCTACACACACAGCATTACAGTTCAGCACTGATACACACACAGCATTATAGTTCAGCACTGCTACACACACAGCATTACAGTTCAGTACTGCTACACATACAGTATTACAGTACAGTACTGCTACACATACAGCATTACAGTTTAGTACTGCTACACATACAGCATTACAGTTCAGTACTGCTACGCATATAGCATGACAGTTCAGTACAGCTACACACACAGCATTACAGTTCAGCATTGCTACACACACAGCATTGCAGTTCACTACTTCTACACATACAGCATTACAGTTCAGTACTGCTACACACACAGCATTACACTTCAGCACTGCGACACACACAGCATTACAGTTCAGTACCGGTACAGACACATCATTACAGTTCAGTACCGCTACACACACAGCATTCCAGTTCAGCACTGCTACACACATAGCATTACAGTTCAGCACTGCTACACATACAGTATTACAGTACAGTACTGCTACACATACAGCATTACAGTTCAGTACCGTTACACATACAGCAGCACAGTTCAACACTTTTACACATACAGCATTACAGTTCAGTACTGCGACACATACAGCATTACAGTTCAGTACAGCTACACACACAGCATTACAGTTTAGTACTGCGACACACACAGCATTACAGTTCAGCACTGCTACACATACAGCATTACAGTTCAGTGCTGCCAAACATACAACATTGCATTTCAGTGCTGCTACACACACAGCATCGCAGTTCAGTTCTGCTACACACACAGCATTACAGTTCAGTGCTGCTACACACACAGCATTATAGTTCAGTACTGCTACACACATAGCATTACAGTTCAGTGCTGCGACACACACAGCATTACAGTTCAGTGCTGCTACACAGACAGCATTGCAGTTCAGCAATGCTACACATACAGCATTACAGTCCAGTACTCCTATTGATTCGGCATTACAGTTCAGTACTGCTACACACAGTATTACAGTTCAGTACTGCTACACACACAGTATTACAGTTCAGCACTGCTACACATACAACATTAAAGTTCAGTACTGCTACACACCCAGCGTTACAGTTCAGCACTGCTACACATACAGCATTACAGTTCAGTGCTGCCAAACATACAACATTGCATTTCAGTGCTGCTACACACACAGAATTGCAGTTCAGTACTGCTACACACACAGCATTACAGTTCAGTGCTGCCAAACATACAACATTGCATTTCTGTGCTGCTACACACACAGCATTTCAGTTCAGCGCTGCTACACACACAGCATTATAGTTCAGTACTGCTACACACACAGCATTACAGTTCAGTGCTGCGACACACACAGCATTACAGTTCAGTACTGCTACACATACAGCATTACAATTCAGTACAGCTACATACACAGCATTACAGTTCAGTACTGCTACATACACAGCATTACGGATCAGCACTGTTACACATACAGCATTACAGTTCAGCATTGCTACACATACATCATTGCAGTTCAGTACTGCTACACATACAGCCTTACAGTTCAGCACTGCTACACGCACAGCATTACAGGTCAGTACCGTTCCAGACACATCATTACAGTTCAGTACCGCTACACACACAGCATTACAGTTCAGCACTGCTACACACACAGCATTCCAGTTCAGTACTGCTACACACACAGCATTACAGTTCAGCACTTTTACACATTCAGCATTACAGTTCTGCACTGTTACACATACATCATTACAGTTCAGTACTGCTACACATACAGCATTACAGTTCAGTACTGCTACACACACAGCATTACAGTTCAGTTCTGCTACACACACAGCATTACAGTTCAGCATTGCTACACACACAGCATTACAGTTCACTACTTCTACACATACAGCATTACAGTTCAGTACTGCTACACATACAGCATTACAGTTCAGTACTGCTACACACACAGCATTACAGTTCAGCATCGCTACACACACAGCATTACAGTTCAGTACTGCTATACATACAGCATTACAGTTCAGCACTTTTACACATACAGAATTACAGTTCAGCACTTTTACACATACAGCATTACAGTTCAGTACAGCTACACACACAGCATTAGAGTTCAGCACTTTTACACATACAGAATTACAGTTCAGCACTTTTACACATACATCATTACAGTTCAGTACTGCTACACACACAGCATTACAGTTCAGCACTGCTACACGCACAGCATTACAGGTCCGTAACATTACAGACACATCATTACAGTTCAGTACCGCTACACACACAGCATTACAGTTCAGCACTGCGACACAAACAGCAATACAGTTCAGTACAGCTACACACAAACCATTACAGCTCAGCACTGCTACACATACAGCATTACAGTTCAATACGGCTCAACACACAGCATTAAAGTTCAGTACTGCTACACACACAGCATTACAGTTCAGTACTGCTGCACATACAGCATTACCGTTCAGTACAGCTACACACACAGCATTACATTTCAGCAATGTTACAC
>NC_063349.1:57693676-57694907 GCF_021869965.1 Rhincodon typus
GCAATGTTACACATACAGCATTACAGTTCAGTACTGCTACACATACATCATTACAGTTCAGTACTGCTACACATACAGCATTACATTTCTGCACTGATACACACACAGCATTACAGGTCAGTACTTTTACAGACACATCATTACAGTTCAGTACCGCTACACACACAGCATTACAGTTCAGAACTGCGACACATACAGCATTACACTTCAGCACTTTTACAGGCACAGCATTATTGTTCAGCACTGTCACAAACACAGCATTACTGTTCAGTACCGCTACACACACGGCATTACAGTTCAGCACTGATACACACACAGCATTACAGTTCAGTACTGCTACACATACAGCATTACACTTCAGCACTGCTGCACACACAGCATTACAGTTCAGTACTGCTACACATTCTACATTACAGTTCAGTACTGCTACACATACAGCATTACAGTTCAGTACAGCTACACACACAGCATTACAGTTCAGTACTGCTACACATACACCACTACAGTTCAGTACTGCTACACATACAGCATTACAGTTCAGTACTGCTACACATACAGCATTACAGTTCAGTACTGCTGCACATACAGCATTACAGTTCAGCACTTTTACACATACATCATTACAGTTCAGTACTGCTACACACACAGCATTACAGTTCAGTACCGCTACACACACAGCATTACAGTTCCGTATTTCTGCACGCACAGCATAATAGTACAGTACTGCTACACACACAGCATTACAGTTCATTACTGCTACACGCACAGCATTACAGTTCAGTACCGTTACAGACACATTATTACAGTTCAGTACCGCTACACACACAACATTACAGTTCAGCACTTTTACACATACAACATTACAGTTCAGGGCTGCTACACACACATCATTACAGTTCAGCACTTTTACACATACATCATTACAGTTCAGTACTGCTACACATACAGCATTACACTTCAGTACTTTTACAGGCACAGCATTATTGTTCAGTACTGCTGCACACATAGCATTACAGTTCAGTGCTGCTACACACACTGCATTACAGTTCAGCACTGATACACACACAGCATTATAGTTCAGCACTGCTACACACACAGAATTACAGTTCAGTACTGCTACACATACAGCATTACAGTTCAGTACTGCTACACATACAGCATTACAGTTCAATACTGCTAAACATACATCATTACAGTTCAGTACTGCTACACACACAGCATTACAGTTCAG
>NC_063349.1:57694917-57695944 GCF_021869965.1 Rhincodon typus
GCATTACAGTTCAGCACTGTTACAAACAGAGCATTACAGTTCAGTACGGCTACACACACAGCATTACAGTTCAGTACTGCTACACATACAGCATTACAGTTCAGTACTGCGACACACACAGCATTACAGTTCAGTACTGCTACACATACAGCATTACAGTTCAGTACTGCTACACATACAGCATGGCAGTTCAGTACAGCTACACACACAGCAATACAGTTCAGTACTGCTACACACACAGCATTACAGTTCAGTTTTGCTGCACGCACAGCATTACAGTTCAGTACTGCTACACGCACAGCATTACAGGTCAGTACCGTTACAGATACATCATTACAGTTCAGTACCACAACACACACAGCATTACAGTTCCGCACTGCTACACACACAGCATTACAGTTCAGTAGTGCGACACATACCGCATTACAGTTCAGTACTGCTACATACCCAGCGTTGCAGTTCAGCACTGTTACACATACAGCATTACAGTTCAGTGCTGCTACACACACAGCATTACACTTCAGTACTGCTACACATACAGCATTATAGTTCAGTACTGCTACACACACAGCATTACAGTTCAGAACCGATACACATACAGCATTACAGTTCAGTACTGCTACACACACAGCATTACAGTTCAGAACTGATACACATGCAGCATTACAGTTCAGTGCTGCTGCACACACATCATTACAGTTCAGAACTGCTACACACACAGCATTATAGTTCAGAACTGATACACATACAGCATCATAGTTCAGTACTGCTACACACACAGCAATACAGTTTAGAACTGATACACATACAGCATTACAGTTCAGTACTGCTACACATACATCATTGCAGTTCAGTACCGCTACACACACATCATTACAGTTCAGAACTGCTACACACACAGCATTACAGTTCAGAACTGATACACATACAGCATTACAGTTCAGTGCTGCTACACACACATCATTACAGTTCAGAACTGATACACATACAGCATTACAGTTCAGTACTGCTACACACACAGCATTAC
>NC_063349.1:57695954-57711564 GCF_021869965.1 Rhincodon typus
ACACATACAGCATTACAGTTCAGTACTGCTACACATACAGCATTACAATTCAGTACTGCTACACACACATCATTACAGTTCAGTACCACTACACATACAGCATTACAGTTCAGTACTGTTACACACACAGCATTACAGTTCAGCACTGCTACACACACAGCATTACAGTTCAGCACTGCTACACATACAGCATTACAGTTCAGTACAGCTACACACACAGCATTACAATTCAGTACTGCTACACGCACAGCATTAAATATCAGTACCGTTACAGACACATCATTACAGTTCAGTACCACTACACATACAGCATTACAGTTCAGTACTGCTACACATACAGCATTACAGTTCAGTGTGCTGCACACACAGCATTACAGTTCAACACTGCTACACACACAGCATTACAGTTCAATACTGCTACACATACAGCATTACAGTTCAGTACTGCTACACACACAGCACTACATTTCAGTACTGTTACACACATAGCATTACAGTTCAGAACTGGTACATGCACAGCATTACAGTTCAGTACTGTTACAGACACATCATTACATTTCAGTACCGCTACACACACAGCATTACCGTTCAGTACTGCTACACACAAGGCGTTACAGTTCAGCACTGTTACAGACACACCATTACAGTTCTGCACTGTTACAAACGCAGCTTCACAGTTCAGTACTGCTACATGGACAGCATTACAGTTCACTGCTGTTACAGACACATCATTACAGTTCAGTACCGCTACACACACAGCATTACATTTCAGTGTTGCTACACATACAGCATTACAGTTCTGTACTGCTACACACACAGCATTACAGTTCAGTGTGCTACACATACAGCATTACAGTTCAGTATTGCTACACTAACAGCATTATATTTCAGCATTGTTACACACACAGCATTCCAGTTCAGTACTGCTACACACAGCATTACAGCTCAGCAGTGTTGCATGTGCACAGTTTGGTGCAACACCTCTGTATATACTCCATTACAGTTCAACATTGCCACACATATACCATTATGGTTCAGCACCATTAAACTGACTATTTTAATTTATCACTGTTATTCATCCACTATTACAATTCACCATTGTTATCACACATTACTACAGTTGCAATGCAGCACTGCTGCACACACATCCTTTTAAGAGAGATGAGAATGACTTTAATTGTGAAGGTTGCCCAGCAGTAGCCTCTGAACTGAAGTTGCTGGTGCAGTACACACCTCGGTATGAAATTGAAGCAAAAAACTTCCAAGAAGCTGGCAGCAAAAGGAAAGATTTCTCTCATGAAAAGGAGCAACGTGCATAGATCTCTCAGTGAACTATCTTCTGGGAATCTGACAAAGTTCTAAAAATCATTTTCTTTTAAATGCAGAAAGATGAATCGTTACCTCCATCCTAAGACTCAAGTCTAACTTAGCCTTATCTGAAATGGCGCCTGTTTTGAAAATCACATTGATTCTATAGATCTCAGGATTGTGGTCTCGATGGCAGGAATTGACTGGACTAGGAATAGTCTTGCCACTTTTTATCCTTTGAGTTCAAACTCTTAACCTCACAAGAATGTTTTACCTTTTTGTTTTTTTTAGCCCATACCGTCTATACAGTGCTATAATGTCTTGCCAGTTGAGTATTTGTGTGTTTTTGGCATGAATAATGGCTTACTTAGAGTCGTAGAATCATACAGCACAGAAACAGACCCTTTGGTCCAACTAATCCATACTGAACATAATCCCGAACTAAACTAGTCTCACCTACCTGCTCCTGGCCCATATCCCTCCAAACCTTTCCTATTCATGTACTTATCCAAATGTCTTTTAAACTCTGTAATTGTATCCACATCCACCACTTCCTCAGGAAGTTCATTCCACACACAAACCACCCTCTGTGTGAAAAAAAATTGCCCCTCATGTTTTGTTTAAATCTCTCCCCTCTCATTTTAAAAATTTGCCCCTTAGTCAAGAAATCCCCCATCCTAGGCAAATGTCATCCACCGTTAACCCTATCTATACCCCTCATGATTTTATTAACCTCTATCAGGTCACCTCTCAACCTCCAATATTCCAGTGAAAAATGTCCCAGTATATCCAATCTTTTTTTCTAACTCAAACCTTCCACACCCAGAAACATCCTGGTAAATGTTGTAATTGTACCCACATCCACCACTTCCTCAGGAACTTCATTCCACACACAAATCACCCTCTGTGTAAAACATTTGTCCCTTTTTTCTTTTTTAAATGTCTCTCCTCTCACCCAAAAAATCTGTCCCCTAGTTTTGAATCCCCCATCCTCGGGAAAAGACAACCACCATTAACTCTATCTGTAACCCCCATTATTTTATAAACTTATATAAGGTCACCTTTCAACCTGCTCTGCTCCACTGAAAAAAGTCCCAGTCTATCCAGCCTTTCTTTATAACGCAAACTTTCCATACCTGGCAACATCCTGGTAAATCTCTTCTGAATCTTCTCCAGCTTAATAATATCCTTTCTATAGCAGGGCAACCTGAACTGGACACAGTACTCAGAGAAGAGACCTCACCAATGTGCTATACAACGTCAACATGACTTCCCAACTCCTATACTTAAAGGTCTGAGCAATGATCTCAAACATGCTAAACACCTTTTTAACAACCCTGTCTACCTGTGATACAAACTTTGACATTTCTTGCACTAATAAGTTTGTTTAGAATAAACAAGTTACATTTGTGTTTATTATGGAACCTAGTGAAAGTTTCTTTTGTTGGACAACAGTGAAGAAGAGAAGGAAACTGACCATTGTGATGGTTAAGTAATCCATTTGCACATTTGCCATGCCATGTGGAGTTTGATTACCAGTACACTCCTTTTTCAGTCACAATGTCCCATTACAGTGCAGTCCTGACACAAAGAACCAATTGCAGCGCAGTACTGCAACACAAAAGCCATTACAGTGCAGTCCTGCTAAATGTAACCAAATACGATACAGCACTGCAAAACATGTACCATTACTGTTCAGCGTTGCTAAATGTATTCAAATGCAGCCGAAATTGCTATATGTGCACATTTCACCATTGCTACATGTATACAAGACAGTGCATCACTTCTACACAAGCACTGGCACACACACACACACACACAAACACACACACACTCACACAGACACACACACACACACACACAGACACACACACACACACACACACACACAGACACACACACACACACACACAGACACACACACACACAGACACACGCACACACACAGACACACATTGCTATTCAGTGTTATTGTACACATACGCACTGCTTCAAGGGGAATAGTGAAAACAGCACAAACTGGAGACTGCAACAGCATTTCTTGGGGATTTAATGCCATCTAATGTCCTTTAGGAAAAGAAAATTACCCTATCCTTTCCCAACCTGGCCCCTGTGACTCCAAATCCATGGCAATGCGCAGTTTACTCTTAACTGCCCTCTGACATGGCCTAGTTCATGGGCAATTAGGGATGGGTAATAAACGCTGACCCAGCCAGTGCTATCCACATGCCAAGAAATTATGAAGGAAAAATAATCAGCATTTAATGTGTACCCAGTTCCAGGAATGATGTCCACAGGCATCAATGTGAGTGCGAGGGCACTTCTGTCTCTTCCTGGTTCCCCTACTGCACAGGGATCCATGCTGTCAAGACATCGAGGGACTGTGCCTGTGTCTTAGATCCCCTGACCATTCCATATAGAGCTGCCCAGGAATATCACAGTATCAGAAATCTCCATCAGGGAAATAATAACAAGAGATATTAACAGGAATGTGCTCAATGAACCCAGCAACGAAGAGGACTTTTATAAAGTTATTATTCCTTTGTGGAATTTGGGCATCGATGGTTTTATCGCCCGTCTCTAGTTGTCCCCTTGAGAAGGTCATCAGCATGTGTCCTCAGCCCTCTACTGTACTCCCTGTACACCCACGAATGTGTTGCCAAATTCTGAACAAAGCCATCTGCAAGTTCCCTGATGACACCACCGTAGTGGGACGGATACCTAACAACGATGAGTCAAGCTACAGAAGGGAGATAGAGGGCTTGGTGACGCGGTGCAATGAGAACAACCTCTCTCTCAACTAAAGAACTGATCATTGACCTCAGAAAGAAAGGAGGAGAACACAACCCCATCTACATCAATGGAACGGAGGTCAAGACAGTGAAGAGCATCAACTTCCTCGGAGTGACGATAACCGACAACCTGTCCTGGATTTCCCACGTAAATGCAACAGTCAAGAAGGCACAACAATGCCTCTTCTTCCTCAGGCGGCTCAGGAAATTTGGCATGTCCATGGGGTCCCTCACCAACTTCTACAGAGGCACCATTGAAAGCACACTGCTCGGGTGCATAATGGCCTGGTATGGCAACTGCTCTGCCCAGGACCGTAAGAAACTACAGAAGGTGGTGTGCACAGCCCAGACCATCACAGAAGCCAACCTTCCATCCATGGTCTCTATTTACATGGCTCGCTGCCGCAGGAAGGCGGCCAACATCATCAAAGACCCATCGCACCCCGGTAGTGATCTCCTACAGCCTCTTCCATCAGGCAGGAGATACAGAAACCTGAGCACACGCAGCAGCAGGTGCAGGAACAGCTTCTTCCCAGCCATTATTAAACTGATGAATGGACTCTCTAGCCTCAAATAACGCTGATCTTGCTAATGTTGATCTCACCTCGCGCACACCCTGTGCAATGTAACTTGTATGTCTCTGTCTAAGTCTTTTTAATCTACACATTCTTGCTTTCTGTGATCTGTCTGTACTGCTCATAAACAAAGCAGTTCACTGAACTTCAGTACACGTGACAATAAATCAATCAATCTAGGTGGGGGTGAGCTGATTTCTTTAACCGCTGCAGTCCACCTGCTGTGGGTTGACCCACAATGCCCTTTGGGAGGAAATTCCAGGATTTTGACCCAGTGACAATGAAGGAATGGTGATATATTCCCAAGTCAGGATGGTGAGTGGCTCGGAGGGGAACTTGCAGGGGGTAGGGTTTCCATATGCCTGTTGCCCTTGTCCTTCTAGATGGAAGTGGTCATGTGTTTGGAAGGTGCTGTCTGAGGATCTTTGGTGAATTTCTGCAGTGCATCTTGTAGATGGTACACACTGCTGCTACTGAGCGTCGGTGGTGGAGGGAGTGGGATGTTTGTGGATGTGGTGCCAATCAAGCGGCTGCTTTGTCCTGGATGGTGTCAAGCTTCTTGAGTGTTGTTGGGGCTGCACCCATCCAGGCAAGTGGGGAGTATTCCATCACACTCCTGTCTTAAGTCAGGAGGTGAGTTACTCACCACAGTATTCCCAGCTTCTGGCCTGCTGTTATAGCCACAGTTTTTATGTGGTGAGTCCAGTTGAGTGATGACTGCAAGAGAGTAAGAGAGAGAGAAAGAGCAAGAGAGGGTGAGATGGACAGAGAGAGCAAGAGAGTGAGAGTGAGAGAGAAAGAAAGAAAAGGAGAGTGAGGGAAGGAGAGAGGTGGAGAGATGAGAGAAAGACAGAGTGAAAGAAAGAGAGCAAGCAAGAGAGTGAGAGAAAAGGTCAGAGTGAAGAAGAGATCAAGAAAGAGAGAGTGAGAGAGAGAGAGCAAGTGGAAAGGTCACTGATGGTAGGCAAAGGAAGTATAGGATATCGAAGGGGCCAGAACTGGAGGAATGTAGAGACATTGGAGAATTCAGTAGCTGGAGGAGGCTACACAGGTAGATCAGGTTCAAAGGCTGAAGGTAGTTACAAAGATAGGAGCGATGTGGTGCTGGAGGCAGTTACAGAGACAGTGAAAGTTGTGAGGCTGGAGGAGTTATAAGGAGAAGGTTAAATGTGGATTATAATTTTAAATTTGAGGTGTTAATGGACTGGGAGGCAATGTACATGAAGTCAATTTTCTTTTATTCATTCCCAGGATGAGGGTGTCGCTGGCTAGGCAGCATTTACTGCCCATTCCCTATTGCCCAGAGGGCAGTTAAGAGTCAACCACATTCCCTAACTAATATAAACACATACAGCAGACTGATCTTTATCATAATACCGAGGATCGCAAATTTCTTTTCTGAAAAAAATTACTGCTATCAGGAAAAAAAATAATTCTCACGGTCAAAATACATCAGATGCAAAATAATGAACTAAGGCATTTGATTCTTTAACCAAATATTCTGATTATAAAATTACTGAAGGGAGATTCCAGACCCATAAGAAAAAAGAACTCTCCTGCTCCTTAGCAAGTGGGACCCTGACTGTAGGGTTTAACTTGCCTTTGCACCCTCCTGGGATTTAGCAGCGGGTGGCTGTATTACCACAGGAACGCCAAGGCTACAGTAAATCATCTGGAGACAACAGTTCAAATCCCATCATGGCAGCTGGGGGAACTGAAATTCATTTAAATAAATCAGGAATTAAAAAGCTGATCTCAGTAATAGTGTCTGTGGAACTGACAGACTGGCACTGGGCAGGAGACAGTGACAAAGCGATGTTGTCCCTGGACGAGTAATCCAAGGGTGCAGGCCAATAATCTGGGGACATGGGTTCAAATTCTCTCTGAGCAGCATGTGGAATTTATTGAATTAATGACTCTGGAATTGCAAGCTAACCTTAGTGATGCTGACCAGGAAACTATCAGCGATTGTCATAAAAACCCCACCTGGTTCACTAATGCCCTTTAGGGAAGGAAATCTGCTAGCCTTAATTCAGTCTGTTCTCCAAGTGACTCCAGACCTACAACAATGGGGTTGCCTCTCAACTGCCCTCTTAAATGACCCTAGCAAGCTATTACAAAGTATGATAAAAGATCAGAAGTGGGGATGTTCACTAATGATTGCACAATGTTCAGCACCATTTGTGACTCCTCAGATACTGAAGCAGTCCATGTTCAAATGCAACAAGATCTGGACAATATCCAGGTCAGGGCTGAGACGTGGCAAGTAACATTCGTGCCACACAAATGCCAGGCTATGGCCATCACCAATAAGAGACAATCTAACCACCGCCCCTTGACATTCAATGGTGTTACCATCACTGAATCCCCCGCTATTAACATCCTGGGGGTCACCATTGACCAAGGAGGCTGGAGGATCACACTGTTCCAGTCCAACTCCTCCACAGGACACAACATAAAATAAAAATACCAATTCCAGTTACCACGGCAACCAGTTATATACCTTCGGCTGAATGTTTTTTTGGTTAAGCCCAAGTTGCATCAAAATAAAAACCGAAAGAACTGCGGATGCTGTAAATCAGGAACAAAAACAGAAGTTGCTGGAAAAGCTCAGCATGTCTGGCAGCGTCTGTGAAGAAAAAGTCAGAGTTAATGTTTCCGTTCTGGCGACTCTTCCTCAGAACTGTTCTGAACTCCCCAGTTCTGAGGAAGGGTCACCAGACCTGAAATGTTAACTCTGATTTTTTCTTCATAGATGCTGCCAGACATGCTGAGCTTTTCCAGCAACTTCTGTTTTTGTTCCAAGTTGCATCAAGGTTTTTTGGAGGATTTGCCACTGCAGAGCCCAGGCATGCCTTCTCTCAGGTTTCTCATCTCATTGGTTATCTATCAGCCTCTCATGTGCTGTCTCTCGGGTCTAATTTCTGCCACATCATACCAAGTGCTGTTCCCAAAATAACATGCCCCAACCTCTGTCTCCACAGCCCCCTATGAAGAGAGATTCCTGGCCCTCACAGGAGAAGACCAGGACCACTCCCATCAGGACACAGAAACATCCATGTCCCACTCTCCATTTCACTGCCAGTCTGATAGGAACTGCACTGTTAATGTCAGTCACCACACTCCAATCTAACCACAGGCTCTACCAGTCAGGCTTCTGGCTCCTCAGATGCCCCCTCCTCAATCTTTGAGGATGAGAGTCCCTAGGCCTCAGAGGAAGCTGCCCCTGCACCCTCTGCCCCCACCAGCCCAGGTACTGACACCTCAGAGGGGGAACTATAGGCACAGAAAGTATGGGATCACCTCACAGCCAGCCACATCCCAGGGACTGCAGTGGTTCAAGAAGGCAGCTCACCCACTACTTTCCCCAGGGCAATTAGGGATGGGCAATGAATGCTAGTCCCTGTGACAGAATTAAAATAAGTGACTCCATGACTCAGAGTGACGCGGTCAACCCTTTGAACTGTCCCAACGAGTCAATCAGATCAACCAATAACAGATATTTCAGGAAGACAGCTCATTATTACCATCTCAAGGATATTTATGGGCAGGCATCAATGTTCTGGTGCACTGACCAGCCCATATCCTGAGAGAACGATAAAAAGATAACCCTTGATGCAGTTGCAAATAGCTGTCCCCTGGTCCACAGGTAGATGGCAGTGTATAATCACATTTGTGAAAGTAAAAGGTTGACAGATAGACCCTTCCCAAGAAGCTGCTTTGAATATCAAACCTGAGGGTCCTTCATCAACACATACATTATTTACATTTTTTTTTATCCACATGGTATATTTTAATAAGACATGAGCTCAACTGAAAACAATATTCCCATTTCAGAAGCTGTTGCATTTCCACTGCCTTCCTCTTGTCTCATTGTCCACTGGATTTCCATGGCACCAAAATTCATTTTTCTTTTGATCAATGTACACTCCTTCACGTCGATGGGTCCCCACAGATTTAACTTCCCCCAAAGCTGCCTCTTTATCACCAACATCCCAAGAGTTAGGAGGCTGTTGCCATGACAACAGACTGAGCCACAGATGGTTCGTGGCGGTTGAGTTCAAATATTGATTTCCAATGAGGCTTTTGGTTTGATCCGGGGCAAGGTGGAAGGAGGGGGAGGAGTGTGTAGGGGTTTGGCAGAAATGGGTTAATTGCTGATTTGAAGTAGAGAAAGAGCCAGAGGGAGACCTTCCCAAACTGAAAACAAAACATCAGAAAGGGGTCTGTCACTGTCAAATAAAACCATTGAATCATCCAACACGGAGAGGAGGCCAGTCACACCATAGGTCCTGTGCTGGCTCTTTGGAAGAGCTCATGTATGAGTCTGTCTGCCCTACTACCTCGCTGTGGACCTGCAAATGTTTCCACCTCAAAGCATTTATTGAGTTTTCTTCTGAAAGCTCTGATTGAATCTGCTTCTACTATCCTTTCATAGAATAAACTGGAGATGAAGTTTAATCTGGACATGTGGGAGGTGATGAATTTTGGGAGATCAAGTGCAAGATGAACATATACAGTGAATGGCAGGATCCTTAGGAGCATTGATTATACAGAGGGATCTTGGGGTGGAAATCTATAGCTCCCTGAAGGCAGCAACATGAGTGGATAAGGTGATAAAGGCAGCATACAGCATGGTTGCCTTCATCAGTCAGGGCACTGAGTATAAAGGTTCGCAAGTCATGCTACAGCTCCTTATCACCAGCATCCCAAGAGTTAGGAGGCTGTTGCTGTGACAACGGACTGAGCCATAGATGATTGGTGGCATTTGAGTTCAAATATTGATTTGAACAAGGGGAAGGCAATGGCCTAGTGGTATTATCGCTGGGCTGTTAATCCAGAGACTCAGATAACGTTCTGGGTACCTGGGTTCAAATACTGCCACGGCAGATCATGGAATTTGAATTCAAAAATATCTGGAATTAACAATCTAATGATGACTATGAATCCGTTGCCAATTGTTGGAAAAACCCATCTGGTTCATTAACGTCCTTTAGGGAAGGAAACTGCCATCCTCACCTGGTCTGGCCTACATGTGACTCCAGACCCACAGCAAAGTGGTTGACTCTTAACTACTCTCTGGGCAATTAGGGATGGACAAAAAATTCTGCCTAGCCAGTGACACCCTCATCCCATGAATGAATAAAGAAATCAAAAGCTGTACAAGACTTTAGCTCGGCCACATTTGGGTACTGTGTGCAGTTCTGGTCGCCACACTATAGGAAGGATGTGGAGGCTCTGGAGAGGGTGCAAAAGAGATTTACCAGGATGTTGCCTGGATTGGAGTGTATCAGCTATAAGGAGAGGCTGGACAAACTTGGATTGCTTTTGCTAGAGTGTTAGAGGCTGAGGGGTGACCTGACAGAAGTATATAGAATTATGAGACGCACGGATAGGGTAGATAATTAGAGTCTCTTTCCCAGAGTGGAAATGTCAAATATTTGGGGGCATAGGTTTAAGGTGAGAGGGGAAAGTTTAAAGGAGATGGGTGAGGCAAGTTTTTTACACAGAGGGTGGTAGGTACCTGGAAGATGCTGCCAGGGGGAGGTGATAGAAGCAGATATGACAGCAACATTTAAGAGGCATTTAGACAGACATACGAACAGGTAGGGAATAGAGGGATACAGATCATGTGCGGACAAATGGGTTTAGCTTAGAATCATGGTCAGCATAGACATGGTGGTCTGAAAGGCCTGTTCCTGTGCTGTGCTGTTCTATGATCTATGTAATACAGTACAGAAGAGGTCTTTCGGGCCATTGGGTCTGTACTACCAAATGATCTACACCAATCCCACTTTCAGGCAGTGTATTCCAGATCACAACACCTCGCTGTTTTGAAGTAAAATCTGCTCATCCCGCCTCCTCCCCACAACCCCCACACCCCGCCTCAACCTCCTACCCCTACCCCCAACCCCTCAAAACTGGTTCCTTTGCCAATCCCTCTCAGTCTATAACCCTCTGTTTACTGACCAATGGAGACAGTTTTTCCCTTCCTTATTTCATCAAGATCACAAAGAAACCTCTTCGAGCCTTCCTTTCAGCTTTGGTGCTACAAACAGTCGCAGAAGGGCAATGTGGGCAGAAAAAAGAACCTCAGAGGAGAATAAATAATCATTCCAAAGCAAAGAGCCACGGATTTCTCTGGATTGGACCACCCAGGGAGGGATCCGATATTCCCAGCAGAAATGGAGATGGCACCTTTGAAAGAGGTGGGCACAATTTCTCTGTAGGACCCAGCAATGCCCTCCATCTGGGGGGAGTGAGACAGAAAGAAAGAAAGTTGAGTGAAAGAAGAAAGGAGAAAAAAACTGAAGAGGGAAAGGAAACTGGAGAAACGAAGAAGTGACTGGGAGGGAGAAAATGTCCCCAGTACTGGGGAACTTGCTGCTGACCATTCTCAGTTTGTGTCCTCATCGAGACTATCTTACACCTGGAACGTACCCAAGGATATTTGATTTCCGATGCCAGATAATCAGTCAGACACATCACCTTTGGGAGTCAGTATTGGCAGGATAGGACTGTTGACCCAGGAAGGTGTGGAGGTATTTCCAGCATCTTTCCCCCTGCTCCACCTCAACCCTTAGTAACAGGGAGCAGCTCAAAAAGATCAGGAGAAAATGGAATGATGTTGAAATGATTCTGAATGACAATTGCAAAGTGCAATGAAATGCCAGGATAAAGAGAAAGAGCTTATTAAAAAGTGCTTTCATGCAGAATGGTCCTGAATAGGCCATTTTAATTGGAGGGTTTTCTAATCTCTCCCCACCCCCAGCCCTTACACACAAGCTTGCTGCTTCATGGCAGTTTGTACAATTAAAATGAGAAGGTCAAAGAAATTTCAATTGAGTCGTCAATAACCTGTGTCACTAATTGCGTTTCGAATGGTCTTATACGAGGACGTTTCCTATCATCTTATCATTCGGTGACCTTTTTACACCAATCACCTTTCACTTTATCCCAATAAATTACTGCAGCTTCAACTGATCTTAAATCTTTCTAATAAACCCTTAGAAAAAAATTTGATCTCAGCTCACAGCTTCTTATCCAAAAATGGTAAAGAGGCCAGCTCAGTTGTATGAGAGAAATGGTGTGGGAATTCAGTGCTGGGCCTATCAATTCGAAAGACAAGAGCATTGCAAATAAATGCCACACTGCAAAACCTTCAGTGAGGAATTACACAGCTTTCCCACTGTCCTTTTCATGCGAAAAAAAAGGATTAATGTCTCTACTCGTTATAATCCAATTACACAGCCTTAAACGTATCTGTACATCCCTCAGCATCGTAATACTCACTCAAATTTCAATTTAACTCAATCGCAGGGTCGAGTTGCAAATCAGGTTGTAAATATTGTGCTTTTTTTTTGAACACAATCAAAGCTGCTCACTGACCAAGCTGTATACGGTACAGTGACAGATGGAGGTGTCAGGAGATGGTGTGCGTCTGAGGACTGAAATTAAACTGTGAGCTCTTTTTAAATAAAATTATGGCATTGTAGAATTTTGCAGCACAGGAGGATGTTAATTCTTTCTCAAAGCCAGTAGATAGAGTACAAAAACCAATGGTAAGGGGAAATGGAAGATTGGTCTGTATTGCATTGAAGGCTGGGATTTAAAACAAGTGGGAGCGAGTAATGTTTCTATTGAACAAAGCTGTGATCAGGGCCTAGATGTGGGATGGCAGTGGACACTGCACAGAAGCCACAGTTAATTGGCCTTGGAGTGGATTTCCAGCAGATTCACAAGAATGGCCACTGCATTAAAGAGTTAAACCAAGGGCTGCATGGACGAGGTTCGAGATGCCCCTGGGTACACCAGGAACTTGGTGCTCAAAGAGTTTAAAAACAGCTGGTAGGACAGAAAGAGAGAAACAATTTCCACTGGCAGGTGGAGCAGAAACCTAACAATGTCATCCAGTCAGCCACAGCAGAAACAGCAGAAGCAGGAGCAGACCATATGAGCCATCGAGCCTGCTGTACCATTCAGTACAATCAAGGCTTGGGCTTTGACCTCACTTTCACACCCACTCACCATTTCCCCTGATTCATATAGAGAGAGAGAGAGAAACAGAGAGTCATAGAGCCCTACAGCACGGAGACAGGCCCTTCGGCCCAAACTGGCCCATGCTGACCAAAATGTCCATCCACTCTAACCCCATTTCCCTGCACTTGGCCCATATCTTTCTAAACCTTTTCTATCCATGTATTTGTCCAAATACCTTTTAAATGTTGTTAATGTACCCGCTTCAACCACTTCTGCTGGCAGCTCATTCCATACGCATACCACCTCTGTGTAAAAAAGTTGCCCCTCAGGTTCCCATGCATACTTTCCCCTCTTACCTTAAACTGATGCCCTCTAGCCCTCGATTCCCTAGCCCTGGGAAAAAGACTGAGTGCGTTCACCCTATCCGTGCCTCTCATGATCTTGTACACTTCTAAAAGATTCCCCGTCAGTCTCCTGCAGTCTGAAGAAAAAAGTCCTTGCTGAGATTCCCTGAGAAACCAAAAGTCTCTCTGTCCCAGTCTTAAATATATTTAATGATGGAGTGCCCACATCCTCTGGGGCAGAGAATTCTAAAGATCCCTAAACATTATGAAGAAATCTTTTGTCCTCTCAGTCATAACCAAGCAGCCCTTTATCCTGGGTCCAGCCCCCTCCATGTTCCAAATTTAATTGAGAGAGACTGGATCGGTTGGGATTATATCAAAAGAATCGGGTGAGAAATCATTTCAGTTCATTCACAGAATTTATTGCTCAGAGGGCAGTTAAGAATCAACCATGTTGCTGTGGGTCTGGAGTCACATGTAGGCCAGACCAGGTAAGGATGGCAGTTTCCTTCCCTAAAGTACATTAGTGAACCAGAGGGGCTTTTCCACTGACATGGTCATCAATAGTCTCTTCGTTCCAGATATCTATTGAATTCAAATTCCACCATCTGCCATGGCAAGGATTTGAACCCAGGTCCCCAGAACATTACCTCAGTCTCTGGATTAACAGTCCAGCAATAATACCACTAGGCCATCACCAATTACTTGCTATGGTTGAATGTTGACTATGTATTCTATGTACAAACACAAACAAGTCCCTCCAAACATCAATATTTACAAGTTTCACACCTTTTGAAAAATATTCGGGTCTCTATTCTTATGTCAGAAGTGACTCCCCCAAGGTACACTTTATCTTCCATCATGTTGTCTATTCTCATGTTGTGCCTATATTACTTTGAAGCCTCTTTGTGCCTTCCCTACAACTTACCTTTCCACCTCACTTTGCAACATCAGTACACTCAGATAGATTACTCTCTTTCTGTTTGTCTATCTTACACAGATCCTTGTGGAGCTCCATTAATCAAGGTCAGCCAACTTGAAAATGCTTCATTTTTCCCAACTCTTTGCTTCCTGTCCATTAACCAATCCTCTATCTATGCCTACATAAACTTCCCAGTTGTAGGAGCTTGTATTTTGGCAACTTATTGAATGTCTTTTGGAAATGCAAGTATATTATGTTGACTGATTCACCCTTATCTAGCCTACAACATCCTCAAAACACTTCAATGTCCTTAACTTAGATTCTAGGTTAGTGACTCTCAGCTGAAACTCAAAGCTGCTGAAATTTATAACAAGTCTGATCATCTGCAACTACAACGCATTTCACAGTTTCCCACATGTTGAAGCTGCAGCACACTACCTGTCCCAGCAAAGCTGTCTGGCCTCATTTATTTACCTGATTTCTGCACTAAATTAGTCGCTACTTCCTTGAAAAGCAAGTCCCAGCCTCTTAGATTGATGACAAAAGAAGATCATTCACCATATACTGGAGGTAAACCAATGACAAAATAAAATCATCTCCTTTCACCCTCTGCACAGACCTCACCTCCCTTCCCCACCACTGAAATCCTGACTTTGCACATGGGTAACAAACATTCAGTCCTGGGTCACTCTGCACACCTGCCCTCACTCTGCTTTTAACAACAGAATAGCCTTATATGGAGACCTGGTGACTCACCCCCAAGTTACCAACTGTGAAGGAAGATTCCCACGACACTAATAAACACTTACTCAAGCAGTCACTTTCAGCTGATTGATGCATCACAGCTGCAAGCAGACACTTTATATTAACTGAGTATCTTGACAAAAGTCCGTATTCTTTAGCAGCTTTTACTTCTAAGTCAGATTCTAACTGTGAATCTAAATGACAGCTTGAGAAATGCATACCAGAGAGATCTCATTAGCACCAAATTCCGGATTGAACCCTCAGTTCAGGAAACACTTCATTCCCTGAGCTTCCTCACTCAGCGAACACTCCGTCACACAGAGAAAGTGTGGAAATCTGCCCAGGAATAGTTACTGAAGCTGGGGAACAACTGAAGCCTTCAAGCCTGAGATTTACGCTGGGTACATTTGTCAGGGAATGTGGAGCTGAGGATCAATCAGCTAGGATTGAAATCCGGGTCTAGGGAGCTGGGTCAAATTGTTGTAGTGGGAGAGTTACGAGAGAGTTGCAGTGGGAGAGTCTTACCTGTGATAAGCCTTTCTGCTCCTATGATGCTGCTTAGCCTGCTGTGTTCATCCAGCTCTGCACCTTGTTGTCTCGGATTGTTCGAGTTCTGTGCTGAGTCAGCACAGTTCACCTGCTCTGACTCAGCCTGCTCACCACATGGACCCAGTCACCTCGATGCTTTGTCACAGATACACTTCTTCGGTAAAAAAACTGCTACTGGATCTAATATCTGCACGACCTTGTGATAAAGGTTTGATGAAAGAAGCAAGCTTTAAGGAGCAGTTAACAAAGGACAGAGAGAGGTGGAAAGATTTAGGAAGGGCGTTCAAGAGTATAGGGGCAATGACAGCGGAAGGAACAGTGGCCAATGTCAGAGGGTCAGTGCTGAGGGAGCACCGCACTGTCAGAGGGTCAGTGCTGAGGGAGCGCCGCACTGTC
>NC_063349.1:57721564-57749095 GCF_021869965.1 Rhincodon typus
AACCTCAGAACATCCAAAAGCAATTTGCAGCCAATTAAACTTTTTTTCAACAGTGGCTATTGGTTGTATTGTAAGAAACAGGATAATCAATTTGTGCACAGCAAGCTCCCACAGGCACCAGTCATGATGACCAGATTATCTGTTTTAGCAGCCTTCTGGCAAACTGCAAAATGTTAAATACTTTAAAAAATGGAAAGGACAAATTAAGTTTAACAAAAGCTTCTGAAGAAGATTTGTGCCAGATCTGAAAGATTAATTCTGTTTTTCTGCAAAGAGCTGCTGAGTTTCTCCAGGAATTTCTCAGCTTGTTTAACAGGAACTAAAATCCGTTTCAGAGACTTAGACAAGGAAAGATCATTAAAAAATGGAAAATATCAAACTTAATGGTGAAATCTTTTTCTATGACATTCAGGAAACAATGATCAATCTTGAAGCAGTTATAAATTTTATGATAAATTATAAAAACACAAAGACAGAAATGACAGGTGAATTAAATAAATATTTGCAGCTTCTGAAAACAATACAATGATCCCTGTTTCGTAGATCTCTAGACAGGACCAGTCCATTATAAGCAACACATGAGTTGTTGTTAAACTTGGAGATGTCAAATGTTAATTATTTCATTAATTATTAATTATTTCATTAAAGTACAAACTGATCTCCATAATTCTGTAGAGCCTTATTAAACCTGTCCTGGAGTTGTTAAAGAAGTGTCAGAGGTCACTGGCATAGCCCCATTCAATTCTGAAGAAGGGTCGACCCAAAATGTTAACTCTGATTTCTCTCCACAGATGCTGCCAGACCTGCTGAGCTTTCCAAGCAATTTCTGTTTTTGGTCCCATTCTGTCCAGTTTGAGCCACTGGACTTTAGAAAGGACTTTAGTGGGAGGCCATGGCCTTGTGGTATTATCACTAGACTCAGGGAATGTTCTGGGGACCCAGGTTTGAATCCCACCACGGCAGATGGTGAAATTTGAATTCAAGAAAAATCTGGAATTAAGAATCTAATGATAACTATGAAACTGTTGCTGATCATCAGAAAAACCGATCTGATTCACTAATGCCCTTTAGGGAAGGAAACTGCCATCCTTACCTGGTCTGGCCTACATGTGACTCCAGACCTGCAACAATGTGGTTGACTCTTAACTGCCCTCTGGGCAATTAGGAATGCGCAATAAATGCTGCCTGGCCAGTGATGCCCTCATCCTATGAATGAATTAAGAAAAAGGAAAGATGGCAAGACCTTGGAGAGGGTACTGAGAAGAATGGGATGGTGGGGTGGGGGGTCTCCAGTTAAATGCAGAAGCTGGATGAACTGGGATAATTCTTCTTAAAGGCAGGAGATTTTAATAAGGGTTATTCAAAAATGTAAGCACTTGGATCAAGTGAAGAACAAACAGGTTTGAGATTAACTTTCAAATATATATATAAATATGTAGTGCATTGAGTATAGGGGTTGGGAGGTCATGTTGTGACTGTACACGACATTGGTTGAGCCACTTTTGGAGTATTGTGTGCACTTCTGGTCTCCCTGCTATAGGAAGATGTTGTGAAACTTGACAGGGTTCAGAAAAGATTTACAAGGATGTTGCCAGGGTTGGAGGGTTTGAGCTACAGGGAGAGGCTGAATAGACTGGGGCTATTTTCCCTGGAGTATCGGAGGCTGAGGGGTGACCTATAAAGGTTCATAAATTTATGAGGGGCATGGATAGGGTAAATAGGCAAGGTCTTTTCCCTGGGGTGGAGGAGTCCAAAACTAGAGTTTAAGGTGAGAAAGGAAAGATTCAAAAGGGGCAACTTTTTCACACAGAGGGTGGTGCATGTATGGAATGAGGAAATGGTGGAGGCTGGTAAAATTACAACATTTAAAAGGTATCTGGATGGGTATATGAATAGGAAGGGTTTAGAGGTACATGGGAAATGCTGGCAAATGGGACTAGATTTATATAGGATATTGGCATGGATGTATTGGACTGAAGGGCCAGTTTCCGTGCTGTATATCTTTATGACATTATGAGTCTCTGAAGGAGAAATGATTGTGATAAGTGATGGAATGAAGGATGAAGGAGTTTATTTGGAGAGCTCTCTGAACAAAGATGATATTGTGCAGAATGATCTACTTCCCCGCTGTTTGATTAATGATTATAGTGAACAAAGAATTGGTTGATATTTTGTGTTTGTTTCTTGTGGATTGAAGTTAGTATTTGGTGGCATAGTTCAAAAGAGAAAAAATAGACCCATAGACTCAGATTGCTTCAGTTTCAGAATAAACTTTGGATCATGTATTCTATAAAATACAATAAACAGATCTTACAGCACGCTGGGGTTTTCGGAGGATACCCAGTGTGGTGATGGGAAGCACAGTTATGCATCATTGAGTTGACTGAGTTGAGCAATTGCATGGCCCCAGAAGACTGGCCATCATTTCTCTAGTAATAATCTTCGAACTGGATTAACTATATTTCTGTATTAGAACATAGAACACAGAACATTACAGCGCAGTACAGGCCCTTCGGCCCTCGATGTTGCGCCGACCTGTGAAACCAATCTGAAGCCCATCTAACCTAAACTATTCCATTATCATCCATATGTTTATCCAATGACCATTTAAATGCCCTTAAAGTGGGCGAGTCTACTTTTTTTGCAGGCAGGGCATTCCACGTCCTTACTACTCTCTGAGTAAAGAACCTACCTCTGACATCTGTCCTATATCTATCACCCCTCAATTTAAAGCTATGTCCCCTCGTGCTAGCCATCACCATCCGAGGAAAAAGGCTCCCACTGTCCACCCTATCTAATCCTCTGATCATCTTGTATGTCTCTATCAAGTCACCTCTTAACCTTCTTCTCTCTAACGAAAACAGCCTCAAGTCCCTCAGCCTTTCCTCATAAGACCTTCCCTCCATACCAGGCAACATCCTGGTAAATCTCCTCTGCACCCTTTCCAATGTTTCCACATCCTTCCTATAATGTGGTGACCAGAACTGTACGCAATACTCCAAGTGCGGCCGCACCAGAGTTTTGTACAGCTGCAACATGACCTCATGGCTCCGAAACTCAATCCCTCTACCAATAAAACCTAACACACCGTACGCCTTCTTAACAACGCTATCAACCTGGGTGGCAACTTTCAGTGATCTATGCACATGGACACCGAGATCTTTCTGCTCACCCACACTACCAAGAATCTTACCATTAGCCCAGTACTCTGTATTCCTGTTACTCCTTCCAAAGTGAATCACCTCACACTTTTCCGCATTAAACTCCATTTGCCACCTCTCAGCCCAGCTCTGCAGCTTATCGATGTCCCTCTGTAACCTGCAACATTCTTCCGCACTATCCACAACTCCACCAACTTTGGTGTCATCCGCAAATTTACTAACCCATCCTTCTACGCCCTCATCCAGGTCATTTATAAAAATGACAAACAGCAGTGGCCCCAAAACAGATCCTTGAGGTACACCACTAGTTACTGAACTCCAGGATGAACACTTCCCATCAACCACCACCCTCTGTCTTCTTACAGCTAGCCAATTTCTGATCCAAACCGCTAAATCACCCTCAATCCCATGCCTCCGTATTTTCTGAAATAGCCTACCATGGGGAACTTAATCAAACGCTTTACTGAAATCCAAATACACCACATCAACCGCTCTACCCTCATCCACCTGTTTGGTCACCTTCTCGAAGAACTCAATAAAGTTTGTGAGGCACGACCTACCCTTCACAAAACCGTGTTGACTATCCCTAATCAAATTATTCCTTTCTAGATGATTATAAATCCTATCTCTTATAATCCTTTCCAACACTTTACCCACAGCCGAAGTAAGGCTCACTGGTCTTTAATTACCAGGGTTGTCTCTACTCCCCTTCTTGAACAAGGGGACAACATTTGCTAGTCTCCAGTCTTCTGGCACTATTCCTGAAGACAATGACGACATAAAGATCAAAGCCAAAGGCTCTGCAATCTCCTCTCTAGCTTCCCAGAGAATCCTAGGATAAATCCCATCTGGCCCAGGGGACTTATCTATTTTCACACCTTCCAGAATTGCTAACATCTCCTCCTTATGAACCTCAATCCCGTCTAGTCTAATAGACTATATCTCAGTATTCTCCTCGACTACATTGTCTTTTTCCTGTGTGAATACTGACGAAAAATATTCATTTAGCACCTCTCCTATCTCTTCGGACTCCACGCACAACTTCCCACTACTGTCCTTGACCGGCCCCAATCTTACTCTAGTCATTCTTTTATTCCTGACATACCTATAGAAAGCTTTAGGGTTTTCCTTGATCCTACCTGCTAAAGACTTCTCATGTCCCCTCCTGGCTCTTCTTGTATTGTACTCTCTTAGGAAATGGCAGAATATTACAGTAAGGCAATGAAATTGACTAAAATATTTATTTACAATTTGATGGAGGGATGAAGCATAACTTATTTGGTAAATACTATGGAACACAAACAGAAACTCTAAATGTCACGACCTGGGTCTTCCGACCAGGATCAGAAACCTTGCTTCCAACCAGAACATTTACAAATCTGTGAGTTTTCTCAAGAATATTAATGGAGCATCCTTACATCCCCATATCCCTGCCCACATCTCAATCCCAATAACAATTGAAAACCTTCTTAAATGCCTCAATTGAACCTGCCTCCCCCATGTTTCCAGGCAGTGCATCCCAAACCCTAACTACTCGCTGGGTGGAAAAAATTTTCTGCCCTTCACCATTGATTCTTTTACACATCATTTTAAGTCTATGTCCCCCCGCCCCAGTATTATTTCTTTCACAAGCAAGAACAGTTACTCCCTATCTACTCTGCCCAGCCCACTCATGATTTTGAAAACCTCCATCGAATCTCCTCTCAACTTTTTTCTCTCCAAGGAGAACAATCCCAACTTCTTCAATCTATCCTCATCATTTCTCATTCCTGGAACCATTCTTGTAAATTGCTCCTGACTTCTCTCCAATGCATTCACATATAATGTGGCACCCACATCTGTACACAGTAATGATGTGATCTCATTGAAACCTAAGACTCTGGGGGAGAGTTGACCTGGTAGAGCAGGGGAGACTGTTTCCTCTGGAGTAGAATCTAAAATCAGGGGTTACCATCTCAGAATAAGAGGTCAGCCATTTTGGACTGAGACCAGGAAAATTGTCTTCACTCAGAAAGTTCTGAGTCTTTGGAATCCTGTACTCCAGAGATGAGGATACTCAGAATTTGGTAATGATGAAGGGTCACCGGACCCGAAATGTCAACTCCGTTTTTTCCTTCACAGATGCTGCCAAACCAGCTGAGCTTTTCCAGCAACTTTGTTTTTGTTACTCAGAATTTGAGTGTATTCAAGGCTGAGATCAACCAAACAATGTTCTCCAGGATAATCAGAGAGTGTGGTGATCCGCTCAGAAGGTGAGGTTGAGGTCAAAGATAAACACATTCTGAAAGATGGTGGAGCAGGGTCAAGCAGCTGCGTCTAGCCTATTCCTGCTCTATTTCCTGTATTATTATATCCTTTTGTTAATGTTTGCCCATCCTTGAATTTGTTGTAAATGAGTAACTCTTTAAAGAGGAACTTCATCCTCTCATCTGTACATTCTTTTATGTGGACTGCTGTCTCCTTAGGAGATGCTTTTGTCAAAACAAAGAATAACATCCTGTGGGAGTACCTGAAAGATTGTCAGGATCATCCACTTGACAGGTTAATGGCACAGAAACCAATAGGAAACAAAGAAAGAAATTCTTGACCTCAGAGCGCTTCAAGATGATTTCCAGTCAATTAAGTGTTTGATAAAATGTGGTCACTGTGGTAGTTCCGGAAATGGGTCAAACAATGTTTGCACAGCAAGCTCCCACAAACAGCAAAGTGCTGATGCCCAGATAATCTGTTTGTAGTGGTATTTGGCAAGGGCTAACCGTTGGCGAGAGGGGAGGGACAGTGATGACAAACAGGAAGGAGCGTGTGATAGATTTTAATGTAGATTGCGGTGCTGCTAAGAACTGCTCCTTTTATCTCTGCAATCTCCTCCAGGCCTGTAACCTCTCGAGAATCCAGAGCTCCTCTCATTCTGGCCTCTCATGCATCCTGGATTTTAATTGCCCCAACACTGCACCTTCAGTTGCCTCTCTGACTTTCATTTCCATCTGTAAGACCCTCCTTAAACCCAACTTCCTTGTCCAGATCTGATCTAAAATCTCCTCATACAGCACAGTGCCACACTGAGAAACACTTTGGTGACCGAATGAAGGCACGACATAAGTATAAGTTGTTGTTTTGCTTTTTTTGTTTCCTTTTCAACAGTCTCCACCATGAGAGCTTTTACTAGAAACACACTCCATAAACAAGGGATCTTTACTGGTCGTCTTCCCTTTCCATGCACCTCATTATGGAGGTAATCCTTTTAGATAGCCTGGTGGTCCAAAATTGTTAATTTAATAAATTAAATTGGGAGCTAAGTACACAATTAATTTGCAAATTAGATTGAATTCTCATTAGTGCTGCAAGATTTATCTCCTAGCCTCTCAGCATAAGGCTTTGTCATTCTGGAGTGAAAATATTAAACTGTGGCTGCAAACTGCTGGCAAATCAAAGGTGATATTCCCAAATCATTCTCTGAATGAGACAACTGCAGCTTCCTGTTAGAGTCACAGAGTCATACAGCACAGAAACAGACCCTTCGGTCCAACCAGTCTGTGCTGACCATAATCCCGAACTAAACCAGTCCCACCTGCCTGCTCCTGGTCCATATCCCTCCAAACCTTTCCTATTCATGTACTTATCCAAATGTCTTTTAAATGTTGTAATTGTACCCGCATCCACCACTTCCTCAGGAAGTTCATTCTACACGTGTTTGAAACAGCGAGGAATATCATTTGGAGCAATTTTAGACAAAACAGTCACTTTTGACTGCTTGGGCCTGGTCTGACAATACCACAGATTTTTGCCATTCCCCTTCAGTTCTCACAGAAACAAACACAAAGTACACACTGGAATCCTGAAATTAACATGGAAAATGCTCTGCAGGTCTGGCAGCTTCAGTGGAGAACGACAGAGTGTATAATTTTCACTCCCTGAGATAGTGAGAATATGTTTTACTGATTCAAATAAACAAACCCTATTAAGTTAACCTGGCAAAAGGCCAAAACATCGCTTCTCACCATCGAGGTAACCTCTTGTCATTAAATGCTCCTTCCACAGGGGGCTATGGCGAGATGATTTCCTCACTGTCAGGTGAGGAGAAAAATATCTCCATGTGTTTGCATCCCATTGATAACCCTCCTCACCAGATATAACTTCCCCCTCCCACTTACCCCCCCGAAACCAAACCGAGAGGTTTCAGAAACACAGCATTAACCAGGCGTGTACCGGGAGAGATCATTCCTCAGCCTTTACTGTGGGGGAGTCCACAGCTTTCACTGTCCCAACTGGAGCCTCCACAATGCTCCCAGTGGGGGCTGAATAAGGACTCAGCCAATCGAAGCTTGGAGCAGGATTGATGGGCCAAATGGTCTCATTCTATTGCTATCCCTTGTGTTCTACAGAAGGAAGAGTCACCTTCACTTTCATCTATTCTGAAGGAGGACTGGAACCAATGAAAATATGAAGACGAGATTGTGCTGAGGCTTTTAAAATTCTGTCATTGCCTCAAACATTTTTGAACTGAGAAGAGATTAAAAGTTGGTCCGTCATTGACATATTATCTAATGATTAAATTATGTGCATCACCATAACTTGCCAAACGTTGAAGGTTTAATATCAGTGGAAGCAATTCTCTTCCTTCATCCTCAAAGTTTGTGTGTTTAAAAATGGGATAGAATCTATTTGGTGTCAGTTTCCTAAGAGAGCAGTTTAATTTATCTCGGTAATCTTCATTGACTGAGACACAAATGGTTGAATCAATAAATTTTAATCAGTCCACAAATGTCTGTGAATGAAGGAAGAGTTTGTGATGTTATCCAGGAATTGAAATACAGTCAATGGAGGATCCAGGCTCACTAAGATCTTCCTTGGCTCTCCATGCTTTCTCTTTTTATTCATCTGGAATGATTCTGAAGCTAGATTCATTCCATAATCACACTCGATACAGATTGCTGTTGGTCTCTTTATATGAACAAGGAACAAGAGCAGGCCACTCGGCCCTTCAAGCCTGCTCCCCCATTCAATAAAATCATGGTACACCTGATTTTAACCTCATCTCTATATTCCTGCACATCCCCTGACAATCTTGCATCCCCTTGGTCATTGAGAATCTCTGTCCCTCTGCCTTAAAATATTTTGGGGTGGAATATTTACGATGCTGCACTGTATCTGCTGAAGGTTTATTCGGATGAGAGGCTGGTAGGTTGAAAACAGTCGAGGCAGCTGTTTAGAAAAGGGGACACAAAAACCTTGGACTTATTTATGGCTCAGTTCAAAGATCTGATTCTCTTTCTATTTGTTCAGGATGTGGAGGTGCCGGTGTGGGACTGGGGTGGATAAGGTCAGAAATCACACGACACCAGGTTGTAGTCCAACAGGTTTATTTGAAATCACAACCTTTCGGAGCACAGCCCCTTTGTCACCTGATGAAGCACAGTGCTCCAAAAGTATGTGATTTCAAATAAACATATTTGTTCATATAAACAGATACATGAATGGGCAGGGAGCAGAGGGATACAGATCCTTGGAAAATAGGTCAGAAATAGTAGGAACTGCAGATACTGGAGAATCTGAGACAACAAGGCGTAGAGCTGGATGAACACAGCAGGCCAAGCAGCATCATAGGAGCAGGAAGGCTGAAGTTTCGGGCCTAGATCCCTGCTTTCCTGCTTCCTGCTTCTATGATGCTGCTTGTCCTGCTGTGTTCATCCAGCTCTACGCCTTGTTGTCTTGGAAAATAGGTGATAGGTTTAGATGGAGGATCTGGATCGGCGCAGGCTTGGAGGGCTGAAGGGCCTGTTCCTGTGCTATAATTTTCTTTGTTCTTTGTTCAGGGGTTGTGGGTATCACTGGCTGGGCCAGTATTTATCTAGTTGCCCTGGAGAAGGTGAGGGTTGTTTTATGATGGATCCTCATCACCCTCGCTGAGGTGTCACCTCTCTCCAATTAAGTCAGGGTCTCTGGGGGTCTGACTGATTGAGAGTGAGCAAGGAAAGCCATTGAGAACCCTAACTGGAAGAGGATCTTATATTAAACAAGATATAGTTTATTGCATGACCCAATCAGGTAGGTGTTACATTGCTGTGGTAGGCTTGGGTCCAGATCTTCCAGTCATGATTGAAACAAAAACCCACAATTGTGCTTTGAGGGGTTAGAACATAGAACATTACAGCGCAGTACAGGTCCTTCGGCCCTCAATGTTGCGCCGACCTGTGAAACCAATCTGAAGCCCATCTAACCTAAACTATTCCATTATCATCCATATGTTTATCCAATGAATGGTTGTCTGGTGAAGGTCAAGTCCAGCAGCTTTCCCTGCTGAGCTGGTCAAATCCAGGCCAGGATCCCACACAGAGTGGCTCTGCGCTCACTTTCTCACAACAATTCCTGCTGTTTTCCTGGAATTAAAGTCCCTGGGTTATCTTTCACTGAGAGTGGAGGCTGAGGGTGACCTTATAGAGGTTTATGAAATCATCAGGGACATGGATAGGGTGAATCACCAATGTCTTTTCCCCAGGGTAGGGGAGTCCAAAACTGGAGAGCATAAGTTTAAGGTGAGATGAGGAAGATTTAAAAGGGACCTGAGGTGCAATTTTTTCACGCAGAGGGTGGTGCGTGTATGGAATGAGCTGCCAGAGGAAATGGTGGAGGCTGGTACAATTACAACATTTAAAAGGCATTTGGTTGGGTAAATGAATAGGAAGGGTTTAGAGGGATATTGGCCAAATGCTGGCAAATGGGACTACATCAGTTTAGAATATCTGGTCAGCATGGACGAGTGGGACCGAAGGGCCTGTTTTTGTGTTGTATAACTCCATGACTATGAGTGTACAAGATTTCTTAAACATGCACAAACCAAAACTGCAAAACTGCGAAAACAAAACCCAACTGTAAGAAGAGTCACACTGTCCTTGAAACCGTAATTCTGCTTTCTCTCTCCACAGATGCTGCCAGACCCACTGAGTTTCTCGAGCAATTTCTGCTTTTGTTTCAGATCTCAAGCACATGCAGTTCTTTGTTTTATTTTTGTGCAGGATTTCTAGTGCTATTTCTAAAGTACCTCAGAAAAGGAAATCTACCATTCTCATCTGGACTGGTCAACATGTGACTCCAGACCCACAGCATAGAATCCCTACAGTGTGAAAACAGGCCCTTCGGCCCAACAAGTCCACACCGACCCTCAGAACATCCCACCCAGACCCATCCCCCTATAATCCACACATCCCTGGGCACTATGGGCAATTTATCATGGCCAATCCACTTAGCCTGCACATCTTTGGACTGTGGGAGGAAACCAGAGCACCCAGAGGAAACCTACACAGACACCGGGAGAACGTGCAAACTCCACACAGACAGTTACCCGAAGGTGGAATCGAACCCGGGTCCCTGGCACTGTGAGGCAGCAGAGCTAACCACTGGGCCACCGTGGCGGTATCTCTTAACTAGCTTCTGAAATGGCCCAGCAAGTCACACAGTTCGAGGGAATTAGACACAGACAATAAATGTTGGTCCAGCCAGCAAACCCCACCTTTATCTCCTATGAAAGAGTAAAATGAAGTTGAAGTGTTAATAGCCAATGTATATAAGAATGAACAAGAACAGAAATTGCTGGAGAAGCTCAGCAGGTCTGGCAGCATCTGTGGAGAGAAACCAGAGTTAACATTTCAGGTCTGGTGACCCTTCACCAGAACTGATGGTGGCCAGGAAAATGTTCTCTCTCTTTGGGCTCGATCTCCACCTATTGTTTACTCCCTATCCCCTCCCCCCCATCCTATCTTCTGCATATAAACTGACAATTCCCTAGCTACCAATTTCCTAGTTTACTCTGGGGTCTCTCCACAGATGCTGCCAGACCTGCTGAGATTTTCCAGCAACTTCTGTTTTTGTTTCTGATTTCCAGCATCCGCAGTTCTTTCAGTTTTTAGTTAGTGTATCAGAAGATGTTCGGTGGACGGGACTGGCTAGGTGTTACGGAGCTTGACAGCACAGTTTGGTTTGAGAATTGATGAGGAACTGGAATCTTCTATGGGGTTGTAACCTAATATCTCTCTCCCCATCTCAAGGTATTATTGGATATTGGCACATTCTTTAGATCGTAGGTAACATGTTCCTGGTTTTCAGCATCAACATTTACCAACAGCAGTATCATCATCTGTTTGTAGATCTTGCTGTGTAAGATTTGGTGGCTGCATTTCCAACATCACCACAAAGGCAACACTTCATTGGCTATAAAGCCAAGGGACTGTCCTGAGGTTTTAAAAGCAGCTATATAAATGCAAATGTTCCTGTTACCAGTGTAGCTTTTCTCTGTGTTTCTATATTGTCCTCCAGACATTAAGACAAATATTTGATATCTCTCCTGTTGCCATATCAACGTAGCCAGCTTTTAAGGAGGTGTATATTTACCCAGCATAACCTGGCTGTGCCTCAGCTCCATTTATACTTTCACAGTGTCGAGGTGTTAGCACTTTCCTGCGCTTCTTGTAGCTTATGTTAATTCGCTCACTTTGCCACAGATTGCATTGTGGTAAATAGCTCATCAAATACTTAAAAATAAAGGTGTTATGTGAAAAGTGTTCCTAAAAAAACCCGTAATTATTTCCCTTCTGAAGCAGGACTTGACACAGATACTGAAAGGCTGTTTTCCCCAGGCTGGGGAGTCTAAAACACAGGGACAGTCTGAGATCAGAGAGCCAGTTATTGGGGACTGAGAGCAGGAGAATAATTTTGTTCAAAGTGAGCATAAGAGGTTGAGGGTTGACCTTATAAAGATTTATAAAATAATGAGGGGTAAAGATAAGGTGAATAGCAGGTGTCTTTTCCCTAGAGTGGAGTGTTTCAAAATTAGGGGGCATATTTTTAAGGTGAGAGGAGAAAGATTTGAAAAAGACATGAGGGGCAACTTTTTTACACAGGGAGTAGTTCATGTGTGGAATGAACTTCCAGAGGAAGTCGTTGATGCGGGTACGGCTACACTGCGTAAAAGACATTTGGATAAGTACATGGATAAGAAATGTTTGGAGGGATATGGGCCAAGCGCAGGTAGGTGGGACTAGTTCAGTTTGGGATTATGGTCAGCATGGACAGGTTGGACTGAAGCTTCTGTTTCCGTGCTGTATGAATCTATGACAAGCAATCTGTGGAATATCCCCCCCTCCTCCGCCCAGAGAATTATCGATCTTCACCATTGAATAGGTTTAAGCCTGGGATGGCAGATTGTTGGTTTCCCATGGAAACCAGGGATTATGGGGAGGGGTGGGAAGATGTGGAGTTGAAACTCTAGATCAGTTCTGAAGAAGGGTAATACCCAAAACGTTGACTGCTCCTTTCCTCCAGATGCTGCCTGGCCTGCTGTGTTCTTCCAGCCTCCTGTTTGTCTCCCTTGGATTCCAGCATCTGCAGTTTCTTTTTTGTCTTCAGCCATGATCATATTGGGATAGCAGAGCGGGCTTGATGGGCTGAGTGGCCTACTCGGCACTTAGTTTGAATGTTCTTGGCCTCCATCTTGAAAGCAGAGCAGGACTGCAGTCTATTGATTTAAGTGGTTCAGCCTGACCTGATGGTTCCAGAGGCTTTGAATCCTCAGGTCACAGCTCGGGCCTCGATTCCCTCCATAAACAGCGTCAGGGGCCCTCGTGGTGAACACATTTTTAGGTAGCCCTGCCACCACTGACAGAGCCCACCTTTACACGCCCCTCAATCTACCTCCCCCCAATGCCCCCAACACTGCCCACTTCCTACACCCCCACCTTGACTCCCTCAAGTACTCCTCACCCTGTGGCTATTTGTAGTTCAGAAGCTGCCGTGAGTTTGACACAAAATTTTACAAAAATTGGGATCAGATTGGTCAGCCCCTGTTATCATTCAGTCTGAACACAGTGAGCAGAATCTCTGATAGTGACCATGTTGAACAGAATGTCTCAGGCACTTTGTAATAAATCTGTTTGACCTAAGTGATGGAGGTGAAAGGCAATGAAACCTATTTATCATGCCCTGTCACAGTGACATTTCCATCTGATCAGTCTTAGGATGGATTAGGGGAGGAGGTGAGGGGGTCGGGGAGATAGGGCAGTGTGGACCTGTTTGACATGGAGAGCTGTTGGGGCAGAGTCCTTGTGTATATTTAAGGCTAAGATAGGTAGTTTCTTGATCAGTCAGGGAATTAAGGACAGAAATGTGGATTTGAGGAATATCAGATCAGCTATGATCCTACTAAATGGTAGAGCAGGCTCAGGGGGCCGCATGGCCTACTCCTTTTCCTATTTCTGATGGTCTTGTGGTGTACAATGAAGGACAGAGATTGAGGTTGGTGCTTGTGAAGCGGTACTGGATACATGAGAAAGAGCAGGATGGTCTTCCTCAGTGTGTGTTGGCCAATATTTATTCCTGACCAATGTGACAGAAATCAGGTCAGAATTGTGCTGTTCTCTGTGGGACTTCTCTGGACAGGGAGTTGGGAAGAGTTGTTAGTCTGAGAGCCTGAGAGCTCTCAGGCAATGGAAAAATCACCACAAATGCTTTTGAGGAAGAGAAAAGGAGTTTTCCTTTGATATCCCGACCAATGCTCAGCTAACACCCAAAAACAGACATAAAAACAATATCTGAAACATAACCAGAAAGTGCTGGAGAAACCCAGCAGGTCTGGCAGCATTCATAGAGCGAGAGATAGAGTTTCCATTTAAAGTCAATACCCATTTGTCAGACCTGCCAAAAAGCTGGGGAAGGGTGGCTTGTATGTTGATGGTGGGGATGACATGAGGAGTGGGAGGGAATGGAGTGTGTGGAGATGATGCCCAACGAGAGAGAGGGAGAGATAGACAGAAAGGGACAGGCAAACAAGGGGATTACTGATGCTAAACTGAGAGGGGGAAAATTACAGGAAGGCTGCTAAAACAGATAATCTGGTCATCATGACTGGTGCCTGTGGGAGCTTGCTGTGCACAAATTGATTATCCTGTTTCTTACAATACAACCAATGGCCACTGTTGAAAAAAAGTTTAATTGGCTGCAAATTGCTTTTGGATGTTCTGAGGTTATAAACATGACATATAAATGTACATCCTTCTCTTTTACCATGAGTTGGATCCATTCTAGTTTATTTTATACATGCTGCTGAGTTTTGCAGAGTCAGTGACCATTAAAAAGCTGTTTGCTTGTCCTGGTTCTGTCATTGCCTCTCTCACACACACAGCACTGCAGATAGCCCTCAGGGTCATGTCCCTTTGAGTATCTGGCTTCCTGGTTTCTCATGGAGAAGGATCTTTCAGCGGCACTGTTTAGTGATGATGTGGAATGTGCAAAGCCCTGAGTTTGGGAGGATTTAAAAGCATCAGAGAGTTTAAACTGAGATGTGTTCCAGCACACGAGGACTTCTGAAATAAGAATTCATCAGACTACTTTCGGAACGAAAAACAATCCTCCCCTGCACTTGTTCCCCAAGACTTCTCAGCTGCTTTCATGTCTTTTGGGGTCTTTTAGGGTTAACTTTACAAAGTGGAGCTCCCAGCTTCAACAGGTTTGAGATTGGTAGGTCACTAGCCAATCTGCAATACTCCTGTGATAATTAGTTTCAAGATTTTTATCTGCATTAAGTTCTAGTTACATCTCTAGGTCTAAAACAGAAGTGAATCTACTCAATGCTAACCTCTTGTACCATTGGCCAAACAATTAGAGATATCCTAAATAATGTCTTCCTTCTCAGGTTCCTGATCCATTGCAAAATGATGATCAGCTGATAACTGAAGCACCACCCCACATAGAGACAGTGAAATCTCACCAGCTGCTTGGATTTCTCGGTTGACCTCTGTTTGCAATATTCCAACCGTTGTACACGAGAGTTAGCACTGAAAGGGTGACATCATGTGTTAAACTCTGTCCATCAGGATCATGGCAGGAGTGAACCGGTCTGTCCTAGTGAGTTTGACTTTGTGTTGTTTCAGTATTAAGTCAACAAGCTAACAGTAATGTGTGCTTTATGTGAGTATCCTTCCTCATGCAAGACCTTCACGTGTTTCAGATATAATGTAATTAGTTATTAAACATTATGTAATCAACCATATAATCCCTATAGTGTGGAAGCAGGCCATTCAGCCCATCAAAACCATACTGGCCCTCCAAAGAGCATTTCACCCAGACCCACCCTACCCTATCCCTGCATTTCCCAAGGCTAACCTACCTAGCCTGCACATTTTAGCATTTTTAGCAAGGCCAATCAACCTAATCTGCACATCTTTGAATTGTGGGACAAAAATGACGCAGGCACAGGGAGAATGTGCAAACTCCTTACAGATAGTCATCAGAGGGTGGAATCAAACCTGGGCCCATTAGTGCTGTGAGGCAGCAATGCTAACCACTGAGCCACCGTGCCACCCTGTAACTTTACTGTTTCTCAAGACTGAGACTATCTTCTGTCGAAGACCTTATTGTCACTATGATGTGGAGGTGCTGGTGTTGGACTGGGGTGGACAATGTCAAAAATCACACAACACCGGATTATAGTCCAACAGGTTTATTTGAAAACATGGTGTCGTGAGATTTCTGACCTTGAAGATTTATTGGGCATCCTTCCAGTGATGTAGATTAATGCCAAGAAGTAAGATAGTTGGCCCAACTGGTTTACTCACGCCCTGTACCATCACTGGTTAAGATTTTGCCAAAAGTGAGACTCCTGTCCTCTTCCCTATGACACACTATTACCAACTCTAGATCTCTCCAGCAACACAATATATTTCAGACATCCCTCTCAGATGGCCAAATACTCTCTGTATCTTCATCTACAAAGAAAGGTACACCCCTTCTTTTCTGAGATAGTAGGAACTGCAGATGCTGGAGAATCTGAGATAACAAGGTGTAGAGCTGGATGAACACAGCAGGCCAAGCAGCATCAGAGGAGCAGGAAAGCTGACGTTTCGGGCCTAGACCTTGTTAACCCCTTCTTTTCTGATCTGTCTTCATAATCTTGCAAACTCCCAAACTCCTCATCAACCTGAGCCATCTTTTTGAGACACTGACTGCATCCACCTTCTCAACAATAGAGTATTCCTTAAACTCCAGTCACTCATTCCCAAAGCATCTCTTATTTTAGAATTTATCCATTGATCGCATGTTTGGATTCCTTCAGTCATTTATTCTGCCTCTTAATCAATATTCTCAATTTACTTAAACCATTTGAATTATTATGATTAACTTAATTAGTTACACATCATTCTAAACAAGTATCATTACACTTTCAGTTAATGTGTTTTTGTATATCTGTTAGACTATTTAAGTATTTTTAAAAACAGTATCACTGTCTTAAGTTCATGCCTGTTTAAAACATGAGCATTGGTAGGGGTCTTTTGGCACAGGGCTGGCGTCCCTACCTATAAAAACTGAGAAAACTGTGGATGCTGTAAACCAGGAACTAAAACAGAAGTTGCTGGAAAAGCTCAGCAGGTCTGGCAGTATCTGTAAAGAAAAAGCTCAGATTAAAGTCTCACCTGCTCCAGGGGTGTGTCATAACATACTGAGCAGAATGATTAAAAATATCTAAAAGTATGGACATAAGGTATAGGAGAAGGTTTGAGACATTGAGCCTGCTCTGCTATTCAATAAGATCATATCTGTTCTGGTTGCAATCTCGGTATCACTTCACTGTGCACACTCTCTAATCCATGAGGCCCTGTCTGAGTTCTCTCTAACTCAGCCTTGAACGATTCCAATGAGCCAGACTGCACTCCTTCCTGGGGAAAGGTATTCCACAGACAAACAGCTCTCTGGGAGGGATAAAAAGAATCTTATCATCTCCATTTAAAGGGGAGGCCTCTTATTCTGAAACTGGTATCCCCAGGGTGTAATCTCCCTACAAGAGGAAGTATTTTCCCAGGATCACCCGATCGCGGTCATTCAGGATTTTATAAACACTTCTCATTTGCCTAAACTCCAATGGTTACAAGCCCAACATATCCAACCTTTCCTCATGAGACACTTCTCTCATCCCAGGAATCAGTTATCCCTATATCACACTTCCCATCTTTAATAGGCGCATTTCCTTTTTATTCTACTCATTTTGATTCAGTCATGGGATACAGACATATTGCCTGTCTCCAGTTGCCCTTCAGCAGCCAATCATTCTCATCAACTTTCACTTAGTTTCCCAGTTACCATCTAAAGGTTGTGTTTAGGCATCTCCCTTCAATTTGTTTATTGAAGCTTCATGTCAGATCCTTAAGGTGAATGTGGGGGGGTCCCAGGACATTGTTTCCAAGAAGATTCTAGTTAATATTTGGCCCACAGCGAGCTTCTCCAAGTCAAATTATTTAGTTATTATTCATCATTGATCCACATTCATTGACAGCATAGAGTCATATGGTTATTTACAGTACACAAGAGGCCATTCAGTGCATTGAGACTATGCTAGTAAAGCATTCCTGTCAGTCCCACTGCTACACTCACTGCCACAATCCAGCAAATACATTACCTCTAAATGCCCACCCAATTTACTTTTCAAATCATTGCTTCTTCATCCACCATTGTCATGGTTCCAGCTCATTACCATTTAATGTGTTAAATATTCTTCCTCACTCAAAGACAGTCTCATTATTGACCACGTCGCCAATGCCAGTTGTAAAAACCCATCTGCCTCCCTCATGTCCTTTGGGGAAGGAAACCCGCTGTCCTTATCTGGTCTGAATGACACATGGCTTCATACTCACAGCAAAGGGCTCGGGGTGACCTTACAGAAGTTTATAAAATCACGAGGGGTATAGATAAGGTGAACAGCAGGAGTCTTTTTCCCTAGCGTGGGGGAGTTCAAACTAGGGGGCATATTTTTCAAGTGAGGAGGAAGATTTAAAAAGGACATGAAGGGCAACTTTTTTACACAGAGAGTGATTCGTGTGTGGAATGAATTGCAGAGGAAGTGGTGGATGCAGGCACTGTTAGAACATTTAAAAGATATTTGGACAGGTACATGAATAGGAAATGGTTGGAGGGATATGGGCCAAATGCAGGCAGGTGGGACTAGTTTATTTCAGGAACATGGTCAGCATGGACTAGTTGGACTGAAGGATCTGTTTCCAAGCTGTATGACCCTATAACTCTACACCTCTTCACTGCCCTCTGGGCAATTAGGAATGCGTAATAAGTGCTGAGCCGTCCAGCAACACCCACATTCTGTGATGGAATAAACAAAAACTCCCCTGCATTTCTCATCCAAAATCTTCAGTGTCTCCTTAAGTCCTTGTTCAATCAGCTCATTGGAAGTGATGGATAACAGCCGACGCTGTTTAGAATAAGCTAAAATACCAAGTTGTCCCCAAGTAAAATTATTTTCCAAAAGCAAGCATTAAATTAATAGTCAGCAACAAACTGTATTCATATAGCACCTTTACTTTATGAAAGTGAGCACAATTCACTTCACAGAGTATAACCAGGTTGACACTATCCCTAAAAAGGAGTCGTTGGGACAGGTGGTCAAAATTGTAGTCAAAGACCTAAATTTAAAGCAATGCCCTTGAGAAGGTGAGGTATTGATGTTTCTGTAGAAGGAATTCAGTTACAATTACATCGCCTTGTTATAATGCGTGGAGTCCTGAGGCAGATTCAAAGCAAATTAATCAGAATAAATCAACCATACACTTGCCTCAATTCTTCCCATTGTAGCTACAAAAACTACAGTAATTCACCAACTCAATCCTTTGCCAAAAAGAGATTGCAGTCTTTGTTATGAATTATACAGGAGTAAACCTACGGTGTTTAATTTATCCCATTTGGCACAGTCAGACACATTGCATGGGTCCTTCTATGACTGAAACCTGATGGAAATGAGACACTTCTGTATTCTTGTGTAGGATCTCGATCTGATTCCAAAATAACCCATCCAGAGAATTCTCAACAGCCTTTCCATATAAAGTTGCAAAAAATCCATGAGATAATGAGATACAGTGTCATAGATTCAATGAACGAGCAGCTCTACCAATCATTGAAGAATTATTGAACAACTCTTGATAATGTAATTGGTGGAGCAGAAGATTGAGAGATAGTAAAAGTTCATTCATTTTAGATTCAATTAGTATGAGCTTGACTCACTTGAAACTGAAATCTGGCAAAGGTAGCTGCTTTATTATTAAATTATCAACAAACATGTAACAGTGGAACTATTAACAACTAAAATAACCTTGGATAGATTCAGGATGGCCCATGTTGAATGGAGAGTTTACAGAGATCCATCTGTCCATTAATGCTTTCTCAGTAGTGAATGTAGATTACATTCTGCCCTGTGATACACTTCACAGACTTTTGAAGTCTTTGATATTTTGAGCTTTAATATTCTGTATCACAGAATGATGACCTTTTAAACAGTGTAAAATAGAGACCTTTGTAAGGGTGAGGTGGGAGGGAAACAGAGGGAGATAAAGAGGGAATGTAATGGCCTCTGGTTCAGCTTCAACATCTGATAATCTCTGTGATCACGCTGAGTAAAATCCATTTTTTTTTAATTCATTCATGGGATATGAGCGTCGTTGGCTGGGCCAGGATTTATTGCTCATCCCTAACTGCCTCTTGAAGAGCTGCAGACCATGTGTTCACTTCTTCATTGAGACTTCATAGTGAATGTTACAACGGAGCAGTTTGGCTAGACCATTTCAGAGGGCAGCTGAGAGTCACTGCTGTGCTTTGGAGACAGTGAGGACAACAGATGCTGGAAGCTACAGGCAATAAATGTGGAGCTGGGAAAGCACAGCAGGTCAGACAACATTCGGTTTCAGCCTGAAACACTGACTTCCCTACTTCTCAGATGCTGTCTGACCTGCTGTGGCTTTTCCAGCTCCACATTTATTGAGTTATTGCTGTGCGTCTGGAGTCACGTGTAGGCCAGACCAGGTAATTACCTTAAAGGGAACGTTCCTGAAGTACATTAGTGAACCCAATGGGGTTTTCTGTCAGTTAACAATGATCACAGGATCATCTTAAGACTCTTAATTTCAGACATTTATTGAATTAAAATTTCACCATCTGCCACGCAGTCTGGATCTCTGGATTAATAAGTAACACCACTTGGTCATCACCTCCCACAATTTAACACTTTATAATAGCCCCAGTGTTAGAATTAATATTACAGAGCTCATTCTCAACACCTAACGGAAAAGTCTGTTTCATTATAAAAATATTCCCAAGATCAGCCGAGACCTTTCAACGACAACTTACATTTGTATATTTGTATTTGTTAATAAAGCAAAACATCCCAAGGAGCTTCACAAAACAAAGTATGACATTGTACCACAAAAGGAGATCGTTGGTCAGGTTACTAGATAGGTAGGTCTCAAAGGAGGAGAGTGAGATGGAGAGATCAAGAGAGGCAGCAGAAAAGACAACCAGCAATTGTGGAGAAATTGTGGGGCTGGAGGAGACTGCAGAGCAGATGAGGGTGAGTCCAAGCAGAGATTTGAAAACAAGGAGGAGAATTTTAAAATCGAGACGATGCTTGACCAGAATCTTGAGCAGAATCATCAGTGAGCATGGGGGGTGAAAGGTCAATGACGTTTGGTGCAGTTTAATACAGAGGTAGCGGACAATCTCAAGGAGGGGAGAATGTGGGAGAGTAGTGAATTGGAATAATCGGGTTTCAAGGGAACAGGGTTTGGGAGACGGTAACACCAGTGGCTGAGCTGAGACAAGGTGAAGTCAGATAACATCATGGAGATGAAAATCCTGGTCTTAGTGAATGGCACAAAGATGAGGAGTGAAGGTGATCTCTGGGTGAAAAGTGATGTCACAACTGTGAGAACCAGCTTAATCTCAAGCTGAGATAACAAGGTGTAGAGCTGGATGAACACAGCAGGCCAAGCAGCATCAGAGGAGCAGGAAAGCTGATGTTTTGGGTCTGGTCCCTTCTTCAGAAATGGGAGAGGGGAAGGGGACTCTGGAATAAATAGAGAGAGAGGGAGGCGATGATGGAAGGTGGATAGAGGAGCAGATAGGTGGAGAGAAGATGGAGAGGTCAAGGAGGCAGGGATGGAGCCAGTAAAGGTGAGTGAAGGTAGAGAGTTGGGATGGGGGTTGGTCAATTGAGGGTCAAGCTGTTGTCAGGGATATCAGCAGCTAGGGTATGGACTTTTTAACAGAGAGCGTCAATGGTGGCTTCAGTATTCCCAATGAACAGAGTTCTGGATGTCGGTTACACAGTCTGGTAATTACACAGCAGTGGAGGATTTGGGAGGTGGGGGGTTGGTGATGTTGAGCTGGGGACAGTCGGTGTACATATTGAAACCGTTGCTCTGTCTCTGGATGGTGTCAACAAGGGGCTTCATGTAGATGGTAAATAAGAGGGAACAAGGATAGATCCTTGAGGAACAGCAGGGGTAACAGTGCAGGAGCAGGAGGGGAAATCATTGCAGGGGATTGACTGGCTCCAATCAGAAAGTGAGGAACAGAACCAGGGTGGGCACTCCCCCCACTGCCCCAACTCGATGACAGGGGAACGGGGTTTACAGGGGGATACTGTGGGCTCCACATCAAAGTCTGCAGAGAGGTCTAGAATTTGAATGCAGAATACAGGGTTAATGACAGGATTCTTGGCAGTGTGAAGGAACAGAGGGATCTTGGGGTCCACATCCATAGATCCCTCAAAGTTGTGACCCAAGTTGATAGGATTGTAAAGAAGGCGTTTGGTGTGTTGGCTTTCATTGGCAGGGGAATTGAGTTTAAGAGCCGCGAAGTTATGCTGCAGCTCTATAAAACTCTGATTAGACCACACTTGGAATGTTGTGTTCAGTTCTGGTCACCTCATTATAGGAAAGATGTGGAAGCTTTAGAGTGGGTGCAGAGGAGATTTACCAGGATGCTGCCTGGAATGATGAGCAGGTCTTATGAGGAAAGGTTGAGGGAGGTAGGGCTTTTTTCACTGGATCGAAGAAGGATGAGAGGTGACTTGATAGAGGTGTACAAGATGATGAGGCACAGATAGAGTAGATAGTCAGAGACTTTTTCCCAGGGAAGAAATGACTATTATGAGGGGGCATAATTTTAAGGTGATTGGAGGATGGTATAGGGGAGATGTCAGAGGTAGGTTCTTTACACAGAGAGTGGTGGGCGTGTGGAATGCGCTGCCAGCAGTGGTAGTGGAGTCAGATACATTAGGGACATTTAAGCGACTCTTGGATAGGCACATGGAGGACAGTAATATGTAGGGTATGCAGGGTAGATTGATCTTAGAGTAGGATAATAGGTTGGCACAATATCTGGGGCCGAAGGGCCTGTACTGTGCTGTACTGTTCTATGTTCTATGTTTCTATGTTTTTGTAATATCTGCGTGACAGAAGAGTTTCAGTTCACGTCATGCCTAATAAAAGGCAGGTACTGGAGAAATTAACGCGTCTGAAAGTTAACACATTGCCAGGACCCAATGAGCTTCAAAAGAAGGAACAGAGTTAACATTTTGGGTCTGGTGACCTTTCCTGAGAAGGGTGTTCTGATCTTCTGTAGAAGAGTCACTGGACTCGAAACATTAACTCTTCCTCTCTTCACAGATGCTGTCAGATTTGCTAAGCTTCTCCAGCAATTACTGTTTCTGTTTCTGTTTCTGATTCTGTTTCTGATTTCCAGCTTCCACAGTTCTTTGTTTTATTTTCCCAATGATCTCCACCCTGGAATGTTGAAAGAGAAGGCTACAGAGATTGTAGATGCATTAGAGACTATCGTTCAGAAATTCTATTCATTTTACAATGGTGTCTGCAAATTGGGAGGGTATAAATGTAATATGACTTTTTAAGAAAGGAGGGAGAGAACGTGGAGTACTACAGACCTGTTAGCCTGACATCAATAGGAAGTAAAAAAGGAGAATCTATTCTGAAGGATGTGATTACTGGGTATTAGGAAATAAATGTCTGATTGAGCAGATTCAACATGGACTTGTGAAGGAAACCACATTTGACAAGTCTGGTAGAGATTTTTCAGGATGTTACTTGCACAATTGATAAGGGGCAGTGGATTTCCAAAGGACTGTGCTAAAATCAGACATAGAATGTTAGTAAATAAAAATGAAGCAAATGGGATCGTGGTTAATAATATCCTGTCATGAATTGAGGATTGGTTAATAGGCAGGAAGCAGAGAGCAGGAATAAATGGATTCTCAGGTTGGCAGTCCTGAGACTAGTCAGGTGCCACAAGGATCAGTGATTAGGTCCCAGCTCTATCCATATCAATGATTTGGACGTGGGGCCAATTGTGATATTTCCAGATATGTGGATAATACAAAACTGGGTGGGAATGTGAGTTTTGAGGATGATACAAAGAGGCTTTGAGGGGATTTAGACGGTCTGAGTGAGTGGGTCAAGCACGGCAGATGGATATATGTGGGAAGTGTGAGGTTATTCACTTTGGAAGGAAGAACAAAGTACTTCCGAAATGCTGAGAGATTGGAAAGTGTCAATGTCCAAAGGGACCTAAGTGCCCTTGTCCCGACGTCACTGACAAGGAATTGGGAAGGAAAATGCATGTTAGCCTTTATCACAAGAGAGTTTAAGAACAGGAGTCTTGTTTCAGTTGTATGGACCACTGGTGAGACTGCACTTGGAGTATTATGTGCAGTTCTGGTCCCCGTGCCTGAGGAAGGAGAGATTTGTCACAGAGGGAGGGTAGCGGAGGCTTATAGACTGATTTCTGGGATGGTAGGACTGTCCTGGGAGAAGAGATCAAGGAGACTGGGCCTATGTACACTGGAGTGTAGAAAAATGAGAGCCTATCTCAGAGAAACTTGGGAAATTCTTAAAGGGATAGACAGAATATCTCAGAATCACAGGATTGTTATGATGTAGAAGAAGGCCATTCAGCCTATCATATCTGCACTAATTCATTAAATAAGCATCATCACCCTGCACCAATCTCTTGCCTTTTCTCTATTTCCTTCCAAATTTCTTTTAATCCAAATAATCATCCATCCAATCCCCTCTCAAACACCTCAACGGAACCTGCCTGCACCACATTTCCATGCAGCGCGCTCAAGACTCTAACTACTCATTGGGTGAAAAATATTTCCTCATATCACCCATAATTTGTTTGCACATCACGTTAAATCTATCCCTCTCTCATTCCTATTTCCTGTAGGCACAGCTTCTCCCTCTCCACTCTATGCAGCCCACTCACGATCTTGGAAACGTCAATCACATCTTCCCCTCAGCCTTCGTCTCTCCAGGGGGAACAGTCACAACGTCTTCAATTCAACCTCATCGCTGAAACTACTTACCATAAAATCCCTACAGTGTGAAAAAAGGCTATTTGGCCCATTGAGTCCACACCAACCCTCTGAGGAGCATCCCACCCAGACCAAACCCCTCCACACCCATCCTCAAATTTCCCATGGCCAATCACTTAACCTGTGCACCTTTGGACTGCAGGAGGAAACCAGAGCACCCAAAGGAAACCCACACAGACACAGGGAGAATGTCCAAACTCCACACAGACAGTCACCCGAAGGTGGGATCAAACCGGGTCCCTGGCGCTGTGAGGCAGCAGTGCTAACCACTGAGCCTCCGAGCTGCCCTATTCCTGGAACCATACTTGTAAATCACATCCTCACTCTCTCCAATGTATTCACATCTTTCCTATAAATGTGATATCTACAATTGTACACCATACTCCAGCTGGGGTCTAATGAGTATCTTATGCAAGTTCAACATCACCTCCCTGCTCTTATAATCTATGCCCCTGTTAATAAAGCCAAGGGCACTGTCTGCTTTATTCACTGGTCTCTCCACCTGTCCTGCCACCTTCAATGATCTGTGCACATATACCCCTCTGCTCCTGTACCCCCTTTAGAATTGTACCCCCTTGTTTTATATTGTTTTTCAATGTTCTTCTGACCAAAATGCATCACTTCATAATTCTCTGCATTAAGCCTCATCTGCCACCCACCCACCCACTCCACCACCTTTCAGAATTGGATGCAGGAAGGATGTTTGCCCAGGCTGTGGGGTCTAGAACCAGGGGCACAGTCTCAGAATAAAGGACAGAGGTGAGGAGAAACCTCTTCACTCAGAGTGGGAATTCTCTACCGCAGACGGCTGAGGGACTTCAGTCATTCACACAGGTCAGGACAGAGGTTGGTAAGATATGGAACAAGCAGTAGGCCATTCAGCCCATTGAGTCTGCTCTTCCATTCAATGAGATCATGACTGATCTGATCATCCTTAACTCCACTTTCATTGCCATAACCCTTGATTCCCTTCCTGATTAAAAATCTGTCTGTCTCAGCCTTGATTTTTTTCCCCTTTATTCATTAACAAGATGAGAGCATCACTGGCTAGGCAGCATTTATTGCCCATCCCTAATTGCCCAGAGGGCAGTTGAGGCAACCACATTGCTGTGGGTCTGGAGTTACGTGTAGGCTAGACCAGGTAAGGATGGCAGTTTCCTTCCCTAAAGGACATTAGTGAACCAGATGGATTTTTCCGACAATCAGCAATGGATTCATGGTCATCGTTCCAGATATTTTATCAAATTCAAACTCCACCATCTGCCACGGTAGGATTCGAATATGGGTCCCCAGAACATCACCTGGGTCTCTGAATTAACCAGCGATAATACCACTAGGTTATCACCTCCCACATATACTTAGGGACCCAGCCTCGATAGTCCTTTGCAGTAGACAATTCCTGAGATTTTCTCCCCTCTGAGGTAAGAAAAATGATCTAGAATGATTGAGAATGATCTAGAATGGCAGGGTTGGCTGGAGGAACTGAATGGCCTGCTCCAGCTTCCATATTCCAATATTCTTATTCTGCTTTCTCCTGATCTTGTTAAAATCAACATCAAGTGTCATCGACTTCCAGCTCACCAGTTCCCCTCATCATCACTAACCTCACAACAACCAATTTAGCTCAAGCCACTATTCCTGCTTCTCCCAGGGTCGGTCCCTGACTGTGGCGTCATTCTGAAAGTCAGTGAAATTTGGACAGATATATTGAGGAAAAATCACCAGAAAAATGAGTCTCTGGGTTTAAGCAAAGGCTTAAAGGGAAAACAGGACTTGTGGAAGGCAAATGGTGAAACCATTGAAAATATGAGGAATAGTTAAAAAAAAAGGTTAAACATAAAGTACCAACTAACATTCTAAACCAAACAAATCACTGTGAACAAAGAATTCTCACCTGTCCCTTTGGCACTTTGCCAATTCACTTCAATTCCTCTGGTCACTGACCCTCTTGTCACTGGATAACAGGCTCTCTTTATTTATTCTGTCAAAGCCCTTCATCATTTCGAATGACCCTATTTAATCTCCCCTTAACTTTCTCTGCTCCTTAACTTGTCCAGCCTGTCTACGTAAACAGAGGCTCTCAGAATGACATTGGATTAACAATGCAGCGGCAACAGGAGTTTAACTCCCTCGCTGGAAAGTTGTGAGTTACAATTCCAGCCACTCTTAAGATGGCAGAATTCAGAAAGCCAATAGACCAGCTCATATCCATCAGGGCCTCCTGCTCTGTATGTAATCCCAGCCCAATGTAACATAGTCAATTCTCAATGCTTTATGGAGATGGGATTAATGATAGTCTTGTCAAGAACAAGTAACAGGAAGCACCTGAGGTACAATGGAGAAGAAGGAGCTGGGAGGTGGATTGAAGTAATGGGGGAGATCCTTTACGGAGCCAGCACAGGGTCATGGAGACACATGCCTTCTCGCTGTGCTGTGAGGTTTGAGGAATATGTTGTCCCAAGTTTTGGGAATATGTGGTGGAGAGTGGATGTTCCTACAATGGATACATCAGTTCCAATGTTTTTTTCCCAGTCAGGCGCAAGGAAGCAGCTGGCGCTGACCCCCAAAGACACAGCTCTGACCAGCAGTGAAAGGGGGCTGCCTCAGTCTGAGCTTGGGAAACGGAGAGATGGCCCAATCAGGTTAAAGAAGTCATGACCTCACTTCCAGCCACACAGTGAGTCAGGAAAAAGAACCAACTACATTAATTTAATTACCTAATGTCCTCAGGGCACCAATAGGTCTCACAATGAGGTATTTCTACAGAACAGTCACTGTCACAATACAGGACATACTACAGTTAGTTTGCACACAGCAAGATCCCACAAAAACAATGGAAGAACTAACAAGATAATTGGTTTGAATGGTGCAGGATCTTAGATCGATACTGGCTTGGATGGTCCGATGAAGGTGATCCACCCCCTGCTCTTCTCCAGAATACTGAGCATGGATCTTCTAGTGGCTGATTGGCCCTTACTATAACAACTGACCTGAAAGACAACACATCTGACACTGCGGCACTCCCTCAGTACTGACCCTCCGACAGTGCGGCGCTCCCTCAGCACTGACCCTCTCACACTGCGGCACTCCCTCAGTACTGACCCTCCGACAGTGCGGCACTCCCTCAGCACTGACCCTCTGACACTGCGGCACTCCCTC
>NC_063349.1:57749105-57752679 GCF_021869965.1 Rhincodon typus
CGGCACTCCCTCAGCACTGACCCTCTGACACTGCGGCACTCCCTCAGTACTGACCCTCTGACACTGCGGCGCTCCCTCAGCACTGACCCTCCGACAGTGCGGCACTCCCTCAGTACTGACCCTCCGACAGTGTGGCACTCCCTCAGCACTGACCCTCTGACAGTGTGGCACTCTCTCAGTGCAGCCTAGGTGTTATGCTCATGTTCAAGTGGAATCTTCAGTCTTAGAGGCAGATCTGCAATCCACCGAGGTACAGCTGTGGAAATAATGTTTTAGAATGTTCTTCCATTGGCGAAGGTGAACAATAATCCTTCCTTCTGAATAGAGGATGGCTCATATGAAATTAAATTTCAAAGCCTATGAAACCAGCTTGAAATTGGGTAGATGTTTTGAACTTACTTTATGAAATCTCAACTCTATCTCGCTACAGGGCACCCCGACAAGATAAGATTCACTGTGTAATCCCTTGGGAAATGAACAAGGAAATCGCAGATGCCTGTTTAAATTTTCAGTTACTCTATAGCTCAAGGGCAACGTCAGTAAACTGGATAATGACTATTGAAACTTCAATTATTTTGCTTTTAATGTCATGTTTGCATCGGTCAAATATTTGTTTTCTTTTGTATACCACACAGATTCCAGACCAGAGCAGCCTGTATATTTAAGACAGTCACATGACATTGTGACACATGACCTTCTGTTACATTTGCCTGTATCACCCTCTGACAATCTTTCAGTGCAATGGGGTCAGTCAGGTTCGTGTGAACTTTACAGTCACATCAGTAAGCACAGACACTCCCCCCCACCGAATATATTTATAAGTTTGTGATATTGTAGCCTCACAAATAATTTGTTGTAAATAAACTTCAGATAGCTGGCTTAAAAAGAACCTGACTCTGTCCTATGTACTACATGGAGTGGCCTACAGAGACCACAAACAGCGTCAGTCTCTATACGAGCAATCAGTTCACATCTTACTTCCACCTTTCCATGTTGCTGAACCCCTTTCTCGTTGAACTGATGCAATCCCATTTGGAGCATTAACCCAGTTCCAGGCTCACATGTTAAGTGAAGCCTCACAGTGTTCTGTATTACACAGATCTCCTGTGTCGTATTCAAACACTTCCATCTAATCTTCTAACTATTACCCTCATTCCTGAGTGAGCAGGTACTGCACACTGGCAGCTTCTGTTCACCCTGTTCCACTTTGCCATCATTTTAAAATTTCTTGCTGTTTAATTTATGTTGTTGCAATATTGAAAAAGATCCAATTATTTTACTCATTGCAAGGACCAGTGTTTCCTTTTTGTTCCAGTGTCTCCTTATCCTGTGGGTCCTGTTGAACTGAAAATGGTTTACTTTCGCACTTTGTAAATTCTGCATCTCCATCATAGAATCAGAGGGAGGCTATTCTGCCCACCCTACCTGTCCTGTACTCGTCATTTCTAAAAGTTGTACATTTGATTTCAAACTCCCTGCTCTTTCCCCAAGTTCCTGTGATTGTTTCTCTCCAGGAATTTATTCCATTTCCTTTTGAAAGTTCTGAATTAATCTGATTCATCTGCCTATTCACGTTTGCGGAGTTTCCTGGAATCTTAACACAAGTCAATCTCAGGGCTAGTAAGATCCCGGAAGTTTGGAACATCAATGATTTATTACAAATAGAGCGACAAAACCCTAGTCTCCTCAATCATTTGTCTCCATCAATCAAATTTATCATTCCACGTGTATGTGTGGGTGTGTCTCTGCGTATGTATGTGTGGGTGTATGTGTGTGTGTGTACATGTGTATGTGTATGTGTGTGTCTCTGTGAGTGTGTGTCTCTGTGCACGTGTGTGTGTCTGTGTATGTGTCTGTGTGTATGTATGTGTGTGTATCTGTGTATGTGTGTGCATCTGTGTGTGTATGTATGTGTGTATGTATGTGAGTGTGTGTGTGTATATGTGTGTGTACCTGTGTGTGTGTGTGTGTGTGTGTGGTGGGGGGAGATGTTGTGGTGGGGGCAAGTGCGGTTGCTGATGATATGGGGTCGAGGATGATGACTTGGGTTGGGAGGGGGTCTCTACCTCAACATGGCAGGGAAACAAAGATGGCCGCTGAATAGCAGGACAGACTCGAGGGGCTGAGTGGCCTCCCATGGCCTCATCAGGAACACATTCCCAGACGTAGCAAGAAGTCGAGTCATCAGAATGAAGGGTCTAGGCCCGAAACGTCACCCTTCCTGCTCCTATGATGCTGCTTGGCCTGCTGTGTTCATCCAGCCCTGCACCTTGTTGTCACAGTATTTGAGACGTAGTCTCACCAACGCCCTGCATAGCTGAAGCATAACACCCTGACTTTTCTGTTCAATTCCTCATGTAATAAAGGACAGCATCTCATTAGTCTTCTTAATCACATGTTGTAACTACAGATTAACATTTTGTAACCCATGCACTGGAGCACCTTGATCCCTTCATACCATTGAAGTAATGCTACTCGTTTTTATACATCCTGTCCAAGGGAGTAATTTCACATTTCCCCACGTTACACTGCGTCTACCAGATGTTTGCTCCCTCACACAACCTGTTCATATCCATTGTCAACTTCCTCTTGTCTCCTTCACAATATACTTTTCCTATGCTGTGGTTGGTTGGCTCGCCGAGCTGGTTCGTTAGTTCACAGACATTTCATTACCCTGCATCAGTGCAGCCTCCAATGAAGCGCTGTTGTGTTTTCCCGCCCGGTATTTAAACTCTGGGGTCCGTTGGATTTGATTACCTCATTTCTGGTTTTCCTTCACAGTGGTGTGTATACAGGGTCTAGTTCTATGCATTTGTTGATGGCCTTCTTGGTGGAGAACCAGGCCTCTAGGAATTCCCGTGCTTGTCTCTGTTTGGCCTGTCCTGGGATCCCAGTGTTGTCCCAAATGAACTGGTGGTTCTCCTAATCCGTGTGTATGGAGTTGAGCGAGTATTGGTCGTGTCTTTTTGTTGCTAGTTGATGTTCATGTATCCTTGTGAGGGACAAACATTACATTGGACAGACAGAAGGATGAAACTGGCCACAAGAAACCTGGTCTGCATGGGCAAGTTAGGCCGAAGGGCCTGTTTCTGTGCTGTATAACTGTAACAGTGTGGGTTCAATTCATGCACTGGCTGAGATTACCATGAAAGTTCCACCTTCTCAACCCCTCCCCTAGTGTGAGATACGGTGACTCTCAGGTTAAACCACCACCAGCCCTGTCTATCTAATGACAGAGTCTGTCCTATGGTCTGGTAAGACTATAGTGATGACTTGTATATTGGGTCATTCTGTGGTTCCACAATCACTACATCCTTTAGCATGTTAAACCTCAAACAGCTGCTTGGCAAAAGGCAGATTTTTAGTCAGTTCAGATTTATTACTGAAACATGGCAAGTGTACAGTCCTATAACATGTCCTCATGGTCAATAGAGATAACACGGTGCAGAGCTGGATGAACACAGCAGGCCAAGCAGCATCAGAGGAGCAGGAAGGCTGACGTTTCGGGCCTAGACCCTTCTTCAGACCCTTTCTTCTGCTCCTCTGATGCTGCTTGGCCTGCTGTGTTCATCCA
>NC_063349.1:57753079-57755698 GCF_021869965.1 Rhincodon typus
GTTCATCCAGCTCTGCACCTTGTTGTCTCGGATTCTCCAGCATCTACTATCTCTCATAATATCCCAATATACTTTTCAACAAATTAATGACTTCTGAAATGTAGGCAATACTATATAACAAAGCCAACAGCCAACTTACACACAGTAAGCTCCCTCAAAGCAGCATTGTGATAATGACCACATCCTTCAGTATTGTACACAGGATTACATTGTCTGTGATCTCCTGGTTGGACAGTGTTGGGATAAGGATGGTGGTTTCTGTGTGACCCAGAGCAGGTCTCTCTGTCTCACTGGGATCTCGCCCATGTCCCTTGATTCTCCAACAGCAGCAATGTCCAAATGTAGCCAACTGATGGCAGCTGACCATCCTGGAGCGTGAAGCAGTGTTGGTCATGTTGCCAGGGTTTGAGGTGCATTGTGCAGGCAAAGGGCAGCCTCGGTTGGTTTTGTTTGTGTTGGTTTTTGCTGACTGTAAATAAAAGTTCATCTTTGCAATTGCCTGAATGTGATGCTCTCCAACTGGACTCTCATAGGCTCTGGCTCTCTTGTAGGCCTTGGGGTCAGAGCAGCAGTGTTTTAGAGGGTGATACGATGGAATGCAGCTAACAAGAGGTAAACTACGTGCGTGGTGTTTAAACAGCGAGTAGCATGAGAGAATGCAGTTGTTTGGATGTAGGAGTGTAACTTGCACCGACTATGTTCTGTGGCTTCATGGTTGTACCATTACGTTCCTGGTGAGGGGCAATGCCACACTGATCGCCAATACTTGTCTCAGTGCTCAGCATGGAGTACAATGGGGTGGAACTGGATGGGAGGGACACTGTAGGGGCAAAGTTGATAGTTAATGAAGTGAGGTTAGTAAAATACAGTGAGAAATCTCACTAGGGCTCATGGCAAAAACCCTCCATTAGAGCTGACACACCTTGCACTCAGCCAAAAAACACAAGGCTTAGCCCACTGGCCGGTCACTTTCTCTTTGGGGGATCTTGCTGAGCCAGCTGGGTTGCCAGGTTACACATACAACAGTAATGACTGCATTTCAAGAAGAAATGCACAGATTGCAAAATTGTTTGGGACCTCTTGAGATTAAATCAGACATACAACAGCAAATGGAACTGGTTAAACATTTGATGGGGAAAGGACCTGGGCATGTGACTAATTAGATAGATATTTCAAAGAGGTACAATGGGCTGAATGGCCTCCTCTTGTGCTGGATCATTCACTGATTGCATGGCACTACACTGCATCAAGACAAGCCCATTCCATTCTTTACCGGTAATTGTGCACCTACACGGATCATTGAAACATCTATTCACTATAATCCACAAAAAGTTTTTCTGTATTTTCCATTATGTGCGAAAGACAACTGCAGTTCACCTTTTACAGGACTACAACATTTCATTACAATTCCCGTTCCAAAACCGCTTGATAAACCAAAGGCTATTGCTGTAAGACCTTGTAATAAAACCAGTGTCACAGTGATTGGCTCTGTGAACTGAATTTCAAATTGAGAGAAAATGGAAATCTTACAGACACAACACTTGGGCAATTTGCCAAAAGAACAAGGCGTATATTCTGTGGTTTTTAAACTATCAAGGATTTGCTTTTTAAATAAGAAGAAGTTACATTTCTGAAACTGCTCATCACATCCCTCAGGGACGTGCTTCAAGGACAATGGCTGACTTTAAAATAATTGGAGAATGTGGCAGACATTGTGCAGGCAGGTGTCACTGAGAGTTAATCTGATGGCCGAGCACTCAGATCCTGTGGGGCCCCGCTGGTGGAGGTATTCAACCTCTCCCTCCTGTAACGTGAATCCCCACCTGCTTCAAGAAGACCATCCTCATCCCTGTACCTAAGAAATCACATACAATGTGCCATAGTGACCATCGCCCAGTGCCTCTGACCTCAATAATCATGAAGTGCTTTGAGAAGCTGGTCATGGCTCACATCAACTCCAGTCTCCCAACCCCCTCAATCCCCTACAATTTTTGCCTACCAACATAACAGATCCACAGAGGATGCCATATCCCCAGCCCTGCCCTTATCCCTGGAACATCTGGACAACAAAGACACCTACATCAGGCTCCTGCTCATTGCCTACAGCTCTACCTCCAACACCATTATCCCCTTCAGACTGATCTCAAACCTCCGCCCTCTGCAACTGGATCCTCAGCTTTCTGACCCACAGACCGCAATCAGTGAGGATAGGTAACTGCACCCCCTCCACAGTAACACTCAACACTGGAGCTCCCCCTCCCCGCAAGGATGTGTCCCCAGCCCCCTCCTGTACTCCCTGTACACCCATCCCCTACCGTACTCCCTGTACACCCACGCCCTACTGTGCTCCCTGTACACCCACCTCCTACTGTATTCCCTGTACACCCACCTCCTACCGTACTCCCTGTACACCCACCCCCTACCGTGCTCCCTGTACTCCCACCTCCTACCGTACTCCCTGTACTCCCACCTCCTACTGTACTCCCTGTACACACACCCCATAATGTACTCCCTGTACACCCACCCACTACTGTACACCCAGCCCCTACTGTACTCCCTGTACACCCACCCTCCTACTGTACTCCCTGTACACCCAGCCCCTACTGTACTCCCTGTACA
>NC_063349.1:57755708-57761510 GCF_021869965.1 Rhincodon typus
TACTGTACTCCCTGTACACCCAGCCCCTACTGTACTCCCTGTACACCTATGACTGTGTTGCCAAATTCCAAATGCATGCCATCCACAAGTTCACTGAAGACACCACTGTAGTGACACAGATATCTGACAACGACAAGTCAAACTACAGCAGGGAGATAGAGGGCTTGGTGATGTGGTGCAATGAGAACAACCTCTCTCTCAATGTCGGTAAAACTAAAGAACTGATCATTGACTTCAGAAAGAAAGGTGGAGGACTCACCCCCATCTATATCAACGGAACTGAGGCTGAGAGGGTGGACAGCGTCAAGTTCCTCGGAATGACGATAACCGACAATCTGTCCTGGATTACCCACATAGATGTGACGATCAAGAAGACACAACGACGCCTCTTCTTCCTCAGGCAGCTCAGGAAATTTGGCATGTCCATAAGGTCCCTCACCAACTTCTACCGATGCACCATTGAAAGCACACTGCCCGGGTGCATAACGGCCTGGTATGGCAACTGCTCTACCCAGGACCGTAAGAAGGTGGTGCGCACAGCCCAGACCATCACGGAAGCCACCCTTCCATGTCCTGAGGAAGGGTCACCAGACCCGAAACGTTAACTCTTTTTTCCTTCCCAGATGCTGCCAGACCTGCTGAGCTTTTCAAGCAACTTTGTTTTTGTTCCTGATTTACAGCATCTGCAGTTCTTTCGGTTTCCATCCATGGACTCCATTTACACGGCTTGCTGCCGCGGAAAGGCGGCCAATATCATCAAAGACCCATCGCACCCCGGTAATGATCTCCTACAGCCTCTCCCATCAGGCAGGAGATACAGAAGCCTGAGCACACGCACCAGCAGGTTCAGGAACAGCTTCTTCCCGGCCGTTGTTAGTTTGATGAATGGACTTTCTAACTTCAAATAACACTGATCTTGCTAACGTTAGTCTCGCCGAGCACACACCCTGCGCAATGTAACCTGCATGCCTCTGTCTAAGTCTTTTTGATCTGTACATCCTTGTTTACTGTGATCTGCCTGTACTGCTTTATACTGTACTTCGATACACACAACAATAAATCAATCAATCTATGGTCACGTCTGTTTCGATCCTGGTGCAGTTAGATAAGGTACTCACCTTATTTGAATATCAGCATAAGGCAAGGTGAACTAGGAGCAGGGTGAGGCCATTCAGCCCCTCAAGTCTGGTCCACCATTTAATACAATCACAGCTGATCTCATCTCAGCTTCAACTCCACTTTCCTGCCTGCTCTCCATAACCCTTCAACTCATTACTAATTAAAAATCTGTCTCCTCCTTAACTTGACTCAATGTCCCACTGATTCATGACCCTTTGAGAGAAGTAATTTCATAAGAACATAAGAAATAGGAGCAGGAGTGAGCCATCTGGCCCCTCGAGCCTGCTTCGTCATTCAATAAGATCATGGCTGATCTTTTCATGTACATAGCTCCACTTCCCTGCCTGCTCACCATAACCCTTAATTCCTTTACTGTTCAAAAACATATGCCTTAAAAAATAGAGATAACAAGGTGTAGAGCTGGATGAACACAGCAGGGCAAGCAGCATTAGAGGAGCAGGAAGGCTGACATTTCGGGCCTAGACCCTTCTGAAGAAGCTCTACACCTTGTTATCTCAGATTCTCCAGCATCTGCAGTTCCTACTATCCCTGCCTTAAAAAATACTCGCAAGGTAGCCTCAACTGCTTCACTGGGCAGGGAATTCCACAGATTCACAACCCTTTGGGTGAAGAAGTTCCTCATCAACTCAGTCCTAAATCTGCTCTCCCTTATTTTGAGGCTGTGCCCCCTAGTTCTAGTTTCACCTGCCAGTGGATACAACCTCCCTGCTTCTATCTTATCTATTCCCTTCATAATTTTATATGTTTCTATAAGACAGTCCCCTCATTCTGCTAAATTCCAGTGAGTACAGTCCCAGTCTACTCAATCTTTCCTCATAAGGCAACTTTCCCAACTCTGGAATCAACCTAGTGAACCTCCTCTGCTCCTCCTCCACTGCTAGTACATTCTTTCTCAAGTAGGGAGACCAAAACTGCACACAGTACTCCAGGAGTAGCCTCATCAGCTGCAGCATGACCTCCCTGTTTTTAAACACCATCCCTCTAGCGATGAGGGATAATATTTCATTTGCCTTCTTAATTACCTGCTGCACCTGCAAACCAACTTTTTGTGATTCACCCAGGTCCCTCTGCACAGCAGCGTGCTGCAATTTTTCACCATTTAAATAAAAGTCCATTTTGCTGTTATTCCTACCAAAATGGATGACTTCACATTTACAGACATTGTACTCCATCTGCCAGACCCTTCCCATTCACTTAACCTATTTATATCCCGTTGCAGACTTCTTGTGTCCACTGCACACTTTGCTCTACCACTCATTATAGTGTCATCTGCAAACTTTGATATACACCACTTGGTGCCCAACTCTAAATTATCAATATCAGACTTTGAAACCAAAAGATGACAGCAAGTTTGGAAGCATTGTGAACTGTGAGGACAGTGTAGAACTTCCAAAGGACATTGACAAGCTACTGAAAGGGGAAGGCAGGTGGCAGTTGAAGTTCAAAGCAGAAAAAATTGAGGTGATTTATTTGCGTTACAAGAACATGTAAAGACAATATAAACTGAAAGTTACAAATCTGAAGGGAATGGAGGAGCAAGAGATGTTGATGTACCCATAAACCATTGGAGGTGGTACAACAGGGAATGCAGTTAGTGAAGGATCCAGTAGCCTAACCTGCATCAATCCAGTGCTGGGCACTTCACTTTAAGGCAAGGTATGAAAGCATGAGAGACGGGGTAGAAACGATACATGAAAATGGTTCCCAAATGAAAGACTTTTGTTACGGAGATGAGACCAGAGACTGTTCCTTATAGAAGGAAAGGCATAAAGTGGATTTGAGGCCATAATCAGATCAATCAAGACTTTAGCATCTGGCACAGCAGTCTCAAGGGGTTGAATGGCCTTTTTCAGCTCCTAATTTGTTTGTTGATATGTTTGTATGTTCTTATCAAGATATTGTCTATCTACTTCTCCTTCATGAGTTTACCCAGCTTCCCCTTAAATATATCGATACAAATCACCTCAACCACTCCCTGTGGGAACAAGTTCCACATTCTCCTGTCTATTTTAATTACAATGTTTGTCCTGAATTCCCAAGTGGATTGACTGATATTCGTGACTATCTCAGAATTGTGATTCCTTGTTTTAATGACCTCACACCTCAACACAAATGGAAACATCTTTATGGTTACCATATCAAACTCTTTCATAATTTTAAATCCTTTGATTTGTGCTCTAATAAGCTCAGTTTGTGAATTTGAGAATCTGTCTGAGTGGGTATCTTTGTCATTTCTAGTTGCTCTACAAGCAGGTTCAGATACATGAGTGTTCATTTATTCAACGGTTCAGTTCCATTGTTGAACAGGAGGATTCGAGAGGTTGGAGGTGACAATTGGACAAGGACAATGAGAAACACTGCACACAGAGATGGAGTCGTATCCAATCGTGGTGCATTTTCCTCAGACCGAGCTGGCTGCAATGCAGGTTCTTGAGGGACCAGGTGAAGGAATTCTCAAATTACTTACTTCTGGTTACAGAAATACTTGAGGTTAGGCTACACAATTATAGGAGACTGATTGCACAGCAATAATTATTCAGAGGGTGTGAATAATCCAGTGGATGGTGGTAAACAGCCACACAGTCACCTTGCTCTGCTGTCAGATTCATTAATAAATTTGGAGCAATTCTAAAGGGATTAATGAAGCTGTCATTGCACATAGTCCTGTGTTAATTGGTGTAAGGGCAGCTTCGGTAGCAAAGGTCACATCGATCTTAACGACTTCCATGACACAACTTCATTAGAGATCTTTAAAGCTGCACTTTCCATCATGGGTATTGTATTAATTCTTATTGTATTAATGCAAACTAGCTTTTGGACAGTTCCGTCCATGTAACTGATTAGAAAGGGGAATCGCTGACTGATGTGTTTAAAGTGGCTTGGAACACTTCGTGTTAAAGATTTATTACAAATTTACCAGTCAGGTTCAAATATTCCTTCAGGCCATTGCTCCCTTACCTGGTCCTCACAGAGAAAGGAGTCAATAGCTCGGCTGATTGGCCAGTACAAAGAGTGATGTCACCACCATGCGTTCAAAGCCTACACCAGCTGTGGTCACTATGAAGGACACTCCTTCCCAGCCTCTCTCCCCTCACCTGAGGCATGGTGACTCTCAGGTTAAAATCATCTCAGTCTAATGAGAGAGCAGCCCCCTGGGACAATGGGGACTTTGCCTTTTACCTCATTGAAACTGGTCGGCCATTCGGCCCTTTGAGGCTGCTCGGCCATTCAACATGATCATAGCTGATCCGCCAGCTCAATGACATCCTCTTCCCATGTCCCTTGTCTCATCATCCCATTGCAGAACAATAGCCCGCTCCCGCCCACCTCACTGTGTGATAAGAAATGGAAATGCTGAAGAGGCTCAGCAGGTTGAGCCATGCCTGAGGGAGATGTGGTCTGGGAGATATGTCACAGGGAGACTAAACCAGATGCTAATTACCATGGAGGGGGCTCAAAATCTCACCTAGTATAAATTAAATTCCATTCATGACTTGGGAAACAAGTAACAGTGACAATGAAAGTATAATTGGTCTTCATTAAGAATCCATCTTCTTCAAAATGGTCTCTAACAACCCTGTGTCCACTTTAGGAGGTCAGGAGTCAGGGTTTTAGGTGTCTGCAGTCTCTAACTACCTGGTCTGTTCATGCTCAAACTGGACAAACAAGCAAATGTGAAATTGAAATGATAATTGGGAGGGGCAGCTCTGATCTACAGGATCTGAGAGGACGCCCCTCTGATCCACAGTCCCAATGTCTCTGGGTGTCCCCACCATTAATTAACAGCTAGTGACTGAAGAACAACGACAATAAACAAATCCCTGCTAAAACATGGACTTCCCACTGCAGGGACGAAAGGATTGTACAAACTAGCAGTCATTTACAACAATAACGACTTGCATTTATAGAGCTCCTTTAACACAACAAAACACCCACAATGTTTTGCAGAAACATTATCAAACAAAACTTAAAGCAATATTTCAGCAGGTGACCAAAACTTAGCCAATGAGATTCCTTTTAAGGAGGGGTTGAAAGGAGGACACTAAGCAAGAAAGAGATGGAGAGGTTGAGGGAAGGTTCTGGCAGAGTTTGGGACCCAGCAACTGCAGGTACAGCCAGTGATGATGGAGAGACAGAAATCTGAGGCTAATAGAACATAGAACATTACAGCGCAGTACAGGCCCTTCGGCCCTCGATGTTGCGCCAACCTGTGAAACCAATCTGAAGCCCATCTAACCTAAACTATTCCATTATCATCCATATGTTTATCCAATGACCGTTTAAATGCCCTTAAAGTTGGCGAGTCTACTATTTTTGCAGGCAGGGCATTCCAAGCCCTTACTACTACTATCTATCACCCCTCAATTTAAAGCTATGTCCCCTCGTGCTAGCCATCACCATCCAAGGAAAAAGGCTAATCAAAAGACCAGAATCAGAGACGAATGGAAACCTCAGACCGGTATAGGGGCTGCAGGAGTTGACAGAGATAGGGAGGGGGGGTAGGGGATTGAGGTAATAGAGATAGGGAGGGAGTATAGGGGCTGAATGAGGTGACAGAGATAGGGAGGGAGTGTAGGGGCTGAATGAGGTGACAGAGATAGGGAGGGAGTGTAGGGGCTGGAGGAGGTGACAGAGATAGGGAGGGGGTGTAGGGGCTGGAGG
>NC_063349.1:57761520-57784813 GCF_021869965.1 Rhincodon typus
GTGTAGGGGCTGGAGGAGGTGACAGAGATAGGGAGGGGGTGTAGGGGGCTGGAGGAGGTGACAGAGATAGGGAGAGGATGTAGGAGCTGGAGGAGGTGACAGAGACAGTGAGGGGAGTAGAGGCTGGAGGAGGTGACAGAGATAGGGAGCGATGAGACTGCGGAGATTTGAAAACAATTTGGGAATATTTAAATTGAAATATTGCCAGAACAGGAGCCAACATTGCCTCGACTTGACAGTGTGGGCTCGTGATAAACAAAAAGTAATTCTTATAGAAACCAGAAAGTGTCAGAAATGTGAGATAGCAAGAACTGCAGATGCTGGTGGCAGAGATAACAAACAAGTGTGGAGCTGGAGGAACACAGCAGGCCAGGCAGCATCAGAGGATCATCTGAAGAAGGGTCCCGACCCGAAACATCAGCCTCTCCTGCTCCTGATATGCTGCCTGGCCTGCTGTTTTCATCCAGCTCCACACTGTATTATCTCAGTATCGAAATGTACCAGGGTTTCTGGGCCTCAAGCCATTCCATGTACCAATGCACCAAACCATCCTTTCTACCTTTACATACAAGCAGCTTCTGAAATCTCTGTTCTGACACATTAATTTGCTAATTAACTGTCTGATTGTGAATATGAAGCATTCATCCCACTAGACAAAAATTCCTGGCAGCTGTGCCAATTCCATCACCTTTCACTCCATCCAAAACAGACACAGCTCATTGTGTTTCTTACAGATATTTGAAAATGCAGCCTCACACTCGGCCTAGCAGAACCAGGAGTTCTCCCTAAATCCAGGAAATCAACCGATAATCCATGCGATTAAATGTGAACCGAACCAAATGTCAAGCATTCGGTCAATCAGAGATCAGACTGTCAATGAAGGGAATTGAGAAGAAAGAAATTATGTTTATGCAGCAGCTTTCATGACCTCAGCATGTCCCAAAACACATTACAGCCAATTACATACCTTTCAAATGTAGCACCCATTGTAAGTTTGGAAAACAGGGCAGTCAGATTTCACACAGCAAGATCCCATAAAAGAGGAATGTGATGATGCCTTTATGGTCTGTTAGTGACATTGGGAAGACATCCCTACTGCTTTATTGCTTTTGTGGGATGTGGGCATCGCTGCCTGGGCCAGCATTTATTACCCATCCCTAGTTGCCCTTTAGAAGGTTGGGGTGAGCTGCCTTCTTGAACTGCTGCAATCCACGTTTTCTATGTTGACCCACAATGCGGAGTGGCCTTCTCTAGGTCCTTGTTTGTATGTACTTTGGCCTCTCTCTTACTCTCAATCCCAGATAGTGTTCCCGTCGGGAATTGCCATGTCGCAGCTGAGTCTTGGTAAGGATCTGACTCAAGGTGATAAACCAGCCCCCAGCTGTTCCCAAACATTCTATGAACGATAGAATAACAATATCTCACACGGTAGATACCATGATTTAGAAGGTGCTGTTGGAGGAGAGTTGCATGTTGCTGCAGTGCCTCTAGTTGATGCTAGACACTTTAGTAACTTTGCACTGGTGGTAAACAGAGTGAATGCTTAAGGGGAGGTTGAGGTTGGGACCCCATCTCTACACCCAGTAAATTAACATAGCATGTGGGAAATAAAATTACTTGTTTTGACAGCTTGTCAAAATTTGAGCTAGTCTCGGACCCCAAGATGAGATCAGTACTCTGCTTATAAATGTAAACTGCAAACCAATGTGATAGGGTCCCATTAATAATTAACAAACATATGTTTCTCATTTGTCTGTTTAAATTTTTATTCCAAGTCTCCTGAGAAAGGGTTACATTCTTAAAGATTGCTTTCAGCAGTTTCAACAGTTGTTCTTCCAAGTTCGCCTTTTTTAAAGTCACTTATTTCCAAACATAATTTTATTTGGTTTAGTCTTGTCTCATTTACTGCTAACTGTTCCCCCACTTTCTCTCCAAATATCTATAACTTTAATTTTCTTGATAAGTAACTTGAATTTTTTTTGAAAGGGCATTTATACCACCAAACAATAACTCCCTAAAGATCCAGACTATGTCAGAAAACCAGCTGGTGAAGGATGAAACGAAAGCCAATCCTCAGGCGTCTTTACATTCATGAATAAGCAGACATTGGCTAACCCAATAAACATATCTTTAGTCTCTGTTGATTTTTACATCTTTTATCCCTACAGAAGGCTGCCACTTATTAGGAGTTAGGCACACCATCTGACAGAGGCGCCACTGATAAACTGGAACATTAAACTCAATCCTTGAGAAAATGTAGTGTATCAGATTTTCACAGAATTATAACATTGCTGAATGAAATGCTGGCCTAGCCAACGGTGCCCACATCCTGGGACAACAACGAAACAAAAATCTTTGGCCTGACATCTCTGGTATTCTGCAAGAGCCACATTCCTACCTTTTCCCTGAGGCTCCACAATTCCGTGGTCCATCGATAATGGTCTGAGTTGCTTTTGGAAGTCCTGATGGAACATGCCGCACCAGATTGCAGGGCAGTTCCCTCCATATTCCAACTATTCACTGCGGCTTACAGCGGCCTCTCTCATGTCATCTTCTGCCGGAACATTCCGGAGTTGATGGCCTTGTGTAGCCTCCCGCTGGCAGAGCCAGCCCCAGACCAGGGACAATCTGTCAGCCCCATCACCACAGAAACCTGAGCACCTCACCGACAGTTCCAGGAGGAGGTGTCCCCACACTGCACCTACCGTACCCTACCCTACCCTACCAAGGTCGGGGATGGCCAAAAGGCCAGGAAGTGGGAGAGTGAGGTGCAGCCGTAGCTTTGGGAGAGCTCTCCTTAGATGACAGAAGGGAAGGTAAAACCTGTCTAATGTGGCACCAAAATGAAAGACCCTCTCATCGAGACCTCAACAGCTACAGCCAGCCAGAGAGCCGCTCTGATAACCGCTTCTAATGCACAGCCACGTCATGTGGAAGACCCTCCACTCCAAGTCCCCCGATGTTCACAGGGAGGGCTTTGAGATAGACAGCCTCTCCCACGTTGCTACAAAATACAGGAGAATCTGGTGATGGGTTTGAGTGGAATGCAGGATATAGTTACCTGTGAGAAAGACAGGGAAGGTTCACCAGACTGACAGTGGTGTAGTGCTAATGTCCCTTGGCCTGTAATTGAGAGGCTCAGGCTAACACATAGAATCATAGAGCTGTACAGCACGGAAACAGACCCTTCGGTCCAGCTCATCCATGCTGACCAGATATCCTAGATAAATCTAGTCTAATTTGCCAGCATTTGGCCCATATCCCTCTAAACCCTTCCTATCCATATACCCATCCAGATGCCTTTTAAATGTTGTACCAGCTTCCACCACTTCCGCTGGCAGCTCATTCCATACACACACTCTTAGGTCCCTTTTAAAGCTTTCCCCTGTCACCTTAAACCTACGTCCTCTAGTTTTACAGGGGTAGCAAGAACTGCAGATGCTGGAGTCAGAGTCAATACAGTATAGAGCTGGAGGAACACAGCAGGTCAAGCAGCATCAGAGGGGCAGGAAAGTTGACATTTCAGACCTACACCCTTCATCAGGATTGGCTACACAATAGGGTTTTACATCACTCGAAGATAGAAAGAACTGCAGATGCTGGAGTCAGAGTCAAAACAGTGTGCAGTGGGACCTGGGTGTCCTTGTGCACCAGTGCTGAAGGTAAGTATGTAGGTGCAGCAGGTGGTAAAGAAGGTAAATGGTATGTTGGCCTTCATTGTGAGACGTTTCGAGTACAGGAGCAGTGATGTGTTGTTGCAGTTATACAGGGCCTGGGCGAGGCCACACCTGGAATATTGTGTGCAGTTTTGGTCTCCTTTTCTGAGGAAGGATACTCTTGCTCTTGAGGGAGTGCAGCAAAGGTTTACCAGGCTGATTCCGGGGATGGCGGGTCTGACGTATGAGGAGAGATTGATTGGGGTTAGTAAGAACTGCTGATGCTGGAGTCAGAGATTGTTGGAGTGTTTTTGCTAGAGTTCAGATGAATGAGGGGGGATCTCATAGAGACTTATAAAATTCTAAAAGGTCTGGACAGGGTAGACACAGGCAGGATGTTCCTGATTTAGAACAGAATGAGGAGATATTTCTTCACCCAAAGAGTGATGAGCCTGTGGAGTTCATTACCACAGGGAGTAGTTGATGCCAAAACATTGAATGTATTCAAGAAGCGACGAGATATAGCAGTTGGGGTGAATCAGATCAAAGGTTATGGAGAGAAAGCAGGATTAGTCTATTGAGTTGGACAACCAGACATGATCGTGAGGAATGGCAGAGCAGGCTCGAAGGGCCTAATGGCCTCCTCCTGCTCCTATCTTCTATGTTTCTATGTTTCTGTAACCTGGAGGAATACAGCAGGTCAGGTAGCATCAGAGGAGCATGAGAGTTAATGTTTCAGGTCGGGACCGTTCATCATGAGTCCACACTGTATTGAATCCCCTAGTTTTTTAACTCCCTAACACCAGGGAAAAGACCTTGTCTATTTACCTCATCCATCCTCTTCATGATTTTATAAACCTCAATAAGGTTACCCCTCAGCCTCCAGGGAAAATAGCCCCAGCCTATTCAGCCTCTCCCTATAGCTCAAACTCTCCAACCCTGGCAATATCCATGTAAATCTTTTCTGAACCCTTTCAAATTTCACAACATCCTTCTTATAGCCGGGAGACCAGAATTGCACACAGTGTTCCAAAAGTGACGTAACCAATGTCCTGTACAGCTGCAACATGTCCTCCCAACTCCTATACTCAATGCACTGACCAATAAAGGCAAGTATATCAAACGCCTTCTTCACTATCCTGTCTACAGGATAGTGACTCCACTTTCAAGGAAATATGATCGTGCACCTCCGGGATTCCCTCCCTAACAGCATTGTGGGTTTACCTACAGCTCATGGACTGTAGCTCATCACCACCTTCTCAAGGGGCAACTAGGGACAGGCAATAAATGCTGGGCCCAGCCAATGATACCTACCTCCCATGAGTAAATAAAAAAAAAAGTATAGAAACAGGACCTTCGGCCCACTGTGTCTATGTCGACCAACAAACACCATACCACACTAATCCCATTGACCTGCATTTGGACCATAGCCTCCTGTGCCCCGGCATTTTCCAGAAGCTTCTGAAATGTTGTGAGAGAACCTGCCTCTACCACCCTCTCAGGCAGCACGTTCCATATTTCTACCACCCTCTGGGTGAGAACCATTTCCTCAGATCCCCTCTAAATCATTTACTCCTCTTCTTAAACTCGTGCCCACCCCCTGGTCTTAGACATGTCTGTCACGGGGAAGAAATTCTCATGATCTACTCTGTCTATGCCTCTCATAAGTTTGTAAACCTCAATCACGTCCCTCTCAGCCTCCTCTACACCGAGGAAAACAAACCCGGTCTCTTCTCAGAACTGAATGTCTCCATGAGCTGGGGGTTTAGATTCAAATCCCATGATAGGAAATGGTGAAAGTTTAAAAAGTTCAGGATTAGAAGCTGGTCTAATGGTGACCACTCTCAGTTCTGACAAACCCACAAACTTTCCTGAAATCTGCTGCCCTTACCTGGGTCTGGCCTATATGTGACTCCAGACCCATACATCAAGTGACTGACTCTTGTAACCCTCTGAAACAGCCTGGTAAGCCACCCAGATCCAGGGGCAATTAGGGATGGGTAATAAATGCTAGCTCAGCCAGTTAATGAATTCAGAGTTGAATTGAATGCCTCACTGTCAGAGGAGACAGCATCCCTGAGGAAAACTAACTCTTCGCCTGGGAGAAAACAGGAACAATACAGATTTCTAAACCGACTGCTTCATCAGTTATGAGATGCAGTGGGGGAGTGGAAAGATGGTTGCCATAGCAACACGGTAATATGGTTTATCACACCAAGCCTGAGAAAGTGCCTGCTCTGAGTAATTATCCCGAGCACTCGGCCGTGTTTTCTCCCCAGTCACACATGGCTGGGCTCCGTTTGTCAGGCTCAGGATGAGACAGGGTCTCACTTCAGAGGGATTGGAGCAAACCACCTTTGAAAATTAAGGGGTGTTGGGATCAAACGCCATCAAATTCACAAACTGAGGCGCAGGTTTCTTGAAGGCACTTAAATCCAATTAATCCATGCATTTTAACAGACAGAAGCATCTGCAAGTTGACTGGGGAGAGATAGCTTCTTCGGGGCTATGTAGGGGAAGAACACTGCATAGACGGACTACATATATGTTGTTACATATCCATAAACAGCAATGGATTTCCACTGAAACAAATGATACACAGACACATAAATATTAATCTAGAATGTCCCTGGTTTACTCTTAAATTAATGTACCTGGTTATGATTTGAATTCCAGAGAACCTATCCACCTCTGTGCTGTTTGTATGCACAGTCTTTGAAGAATTATTTTGATATGGATGAATTAATATCAAGCTCTATTCAGATGATGAATTGGGATTATCTGCAGTTTGTCTGATATCCAGTGTCAGGATAAAGTGCCCAGTCACTCTCGAGGTCAGCTGGGCTGGAGCTCTCTTCCAAACGTGTCACTATCAAAATAACACAGTCAGTAGCTCAGCATATACACAGACATCACTGCCCATGCTTGCTGGCCAGTCTAAACTTCTCATCTGCCAACCCTTCAATTTTAACATTCCCTTTCTGCTTTTCGTAGAATCCCTACAGTGTGGAAACAGGCCCTTCGGCCCAACAAGTCCACATCAACCCTTGGGGTATCCCACCCATGAACACTATGGGCAATTTAGCATGGCCAACCCACCTAACCTGCACATCTTTAGACAGTGGGAGGAAACCCACGCAGACACAGGGAGAACATGCAAACTCCACACAGACAGTCGCCCGAGGGTGGGATTGAACCCGGCTCCCTGGTGCCATGAGGCAGCAGTGCTAACCACTGAGCCATCTTGCTGCCAGTCAGGTTTATAAACCCCAACTGCCTCACCCTTCCCTATCTTTGTCACCTCCTCAAGCTCTTACACCCCTCCCTATCTCTCTCACTTCCTCCAGCCCCCTACACCCCTTTCTACCCCGTCAACTACTCCAGCCCCCTACACCCCTCCCTATCTCTCTCACTTCCTCCAGCCCCCTACACCCCTCCCTATCTCTGTCACCTCCTCCAGCCATGACACACCTCCCTATCTCTGTCACCTCCTCCAGTCCCTACACCCCCGCCCTATCTCTGTTACATCCTCCAGCCCCTACACCACCTCCCTACCTCTGTCACCTCCTCCAGCCCCTACACCGCCTTCCTATCTGTCACCTCCTCCAGCCCCTACACTCCTCCCTATCTCTGTCACCTCCTCCACCTCTTACATCCCTCCCTATCCCTGTCACCTCCTCCAGCCCCTACACCCCCTCCCCATCCCTGTCACCTCCTCCAGCCCCTACATCCCTCTCTATCCCTGTCACCTCCTCCAGCCCCTACATCCCTCTCTATCTCTGTCACCTCCTCCAGCCTCCTACACTCCCCTCCCTATCCCTGTCACCTCCTCCAGTCCCTACACCCCCTCCCTATCTCTGTTACATCCTCCAGCCCCTACACCACCTCCCTATCTCTGTCACTTCCTCCAGCCCCTACTTCCCCTCCCTATCTCTGTCACCTCCTCCACTTCTTACATCCCTCCCTATTCCTGTCACCTCCTCCATCCCCGACACCTCCTCCCTATCCCTGTCACCTCCTCCAGTCCCCTACACCCCCTCCCTATCCCTGTCAACTCCTCCAGCATCAGAACCCTCTGAGATGACACAGTCCCTTCAATTCTTGTCAATCCTCCATTTCTTTCACTCTACTATTGGAGGCCAAACTTACAACAATGTAGACCCTAAGCTTTGGAACTGCCTCCCATGAGAGGCTGTTGGTTAACTTAGCTGGTTAGAGCATGGTGTTAATAATGCTAAGGTCATGGGTTTGATCCCCATACTGACCAAGTGAGTCGGATTCTAGTCATGAGTTGCATGTTTTGTGTTCTGAGTGGAGGCTTGTGGGGGGAGAGGGGTGGCACAGTGGCACAGTTGTTAGCACTGCTGTCTCACAGCATCGGGGACCCGGGTTCGATTCCAGCCTCAGGCGACTGTCTGTGTGGAGTTTGCACGTTCTCCCCATGTCTGCGTGGGTTTCCTCCCACAGTCCAAAGATGTGTAGGCTAGGGTGGATTGGCTGTGCTAAATTGCCCATGGTGTTCAGGGATGTGTAGATTGGATGGGTCTGGGTGGGATGCTCTGAGGGTCAGTGTGGACTTGTTGGGCCAAAGGGCCTGTTTCCACACTGTAGGGATTCTGTAAAAATAACCTTTCCCCCTCACTACCTCTCCTTCCTACTTATTTAAGGTGTGCCTTAGCTCAGTTGACTGGATTGCTGGTTTGTGACACAGAGTTATGCTAACAGCATGGGTTCAGTTCCCACATTGGCTGATGTTGCTCTAAACAACCCTCCTTCTTAACATCTCCCCTTGCCTGAGGCATGGTGCCCCTCAGGTTACACTAGCCCCCATTTGCTGCTGTTTAATGAGAGAGCAGCCTATGGTCTGAGGGAGGACCTCAGATTTTACTGTTTACCAAAAACCAAGCTCCTCACCCACACTTTTGGTCACCTTTGCTAATAAAGCTTGGTGACAAATTTCGATTAATTTGCAACTGTGAAACTAATAATAATTTTAAATCCTGACATAACAGTAAGTCATCGTTAATATTTGTTCACAAGCCGAACACGACAGACCACTTGATGTAATCTTTCTTCCTAGTTGATAAATTCCAAAATGTCAAGTCTTGTTAACTTAAATCAGAATACTGCAGTGAAAACAAATACTGGGGAGATCTGAAATAGAAACAGAGTACTGGAGCATTTGTGGAGAGAAAGCAGAGTTAACATTTCGAGTTCAGTGATCCTTCCTCAGAATACATCTCTTCAGAAGCTGCCAGACCTGCTGAGTTTCTCCAGCACTTTCTGTTTTTGTTTCAGATCATCACTATCTGCAGGTCTCTTGTCTTTATTATACTGGGGAAACATATTAAATTTGTATTAAATTTAACAAGTGTTTAAGGCAGAGTTGTTTGTACAATAGATTCCTGCATCAGCACACTGAATGTAGCCTTCCGAAAACAGATAACACATGATCAGCCACAGAGCAAGTTCTCAATCACAGGCTGTACAAAACATTGGTTCGGTCACTTTTGGAATACTGTGTGCAATTCTGGTCTCCCTGCTACAGGAAGGATGTTGTGAAACTTGAAAGGGTTCAGAAAAGATTTACAAGGATGTTGCCAACATTGGAAGGTTTGAGCTATAGGGAGAGGCTGAATGGGCTGGGGCTATTTTCCCTGGAGCAACGGAGGCTGAGGGGTGACCTTATAGAGGTTTATAAAATCATGAGGGGCATAGTTAAGGTAAATAAACAAGGTATTTTCCCTGGGGTGGGGGAGTCCGAAACTAGAGGACATAGGATTAAGGTGAGAGGGGAAAGCTTTAAAAGGGACCTAAGGGTCAACTTTTTTATGCAGAGGGTGGTGTGTGTATGGAATGAGCTGCCAGAGGAAGTGGTGGAGGCTGGTACAATTACAACATTTAAAAGGCATCTGGATGGGTACACGAATAGTGAGGATTTAGAGGAATATGGGCCAAATGCTGGAAAATGGGACTAGATTTATTTGGGATATCTGGTCTGCATGGACGAGTTGGACCGAAGATCTGTTTCCGTGCTGTACAGCTCTATGTCTCTATGACACAGTGAGAAGCAGCGGAGGAGTGATACCTTGTGTGTGGAATCACCAATATTTCACTCACCCTTTATCAGAAGTCTGAAAACAAAAAATGCTGGAGATCACAACGGATCAGGCAGCTTCCATGGATCTCCAGCATCGGATCTCCAGCAGTGATCTCCAACATTTTTTTGTTTTCAGTAAAGATTCCAGCATTTGCAGTAATTGTTTCAGAGATAGTAGGGCCTTGTTATCTGCAGTAATTGGCTCCTTTATCAGAAGTTATTATGATAAATAAATTTTGTGAAACTTGCAAAGAGAATCCTACGAGAACTTGGTACGACTTCCTATGGCACAGTGAAGGACTGGAACAAACCTTTTCATAATGTTAAAGACCTCTATCAGGTTGGTCCAGCGAGCGCCCCTCTCACCTTTTGTGAGCAGCTCCTAATTCCTGAAGTGTCTCTACTCTCTTGTCCTTTCTTCGACGAAGCATATTTAAAATGGAAATTAGCTCTTAATATCTCAAAGCTAAGTGAGCATCAGTAGACATAAGTCTGTCCTTTTTTTCAAAATCCAATCAGCATCCAATTCAAGCTAAATTTCCAAATGTTAATGGTCTTAATAGCAATTTGGTGGTGAAATGGCATTTCAACAGCTCCCAGGGGAAATACATTTCTAATGATCCTTTTGTTGGAATACAACGAGATCTATTTAGCCACTTACATTAAACGGCTGTGTTTGTCATTTGCAGTTCCTCATGTTTTAACTGCTTTTAATCTTTCAGCTTTAAAATTACCAACACAACGATATTACCATCTTAATAAATGTGGCCTCAGCCTTGCTCTAAAATTAATCAGTTCAAGTTATCTCAGAGGGAAACTCTTAACATTTTAAGAAATTCCAAGCCTGCGACTTTTCCAGGGTGTGGCAGACCACAGGTAGCTATTGTAAGAAGAGACAAAAATCATAATATAATACATTTCCAATTCAACAGTAACAAACACAGAAAACACTGGATAAACTCAGCAAGTATCTTGGTTTTAGATTTCCAGTTTTCGCAATACTGTATTTTGCTTTAATCAAATTTAATTTAACATGCCATCTTAGCATAACAGTGAAATATAAATCACCTCCAGCAACAATCACAATTTTCCATTTAAATGTAAAACCTATTACTTTTTTTTATTCAGTCACAGGATGTGGGTGTCACTGGCTGGGCCAACATTTATTGTCCATCCCTAGTTGCCCCTTGAGAAGGTGGGGGTGAGCTGCCTTCTTGAACCACTGCAGTTCATGTGCTGTAGGTTGACCCGCAATGTCCTTAGGGAAGGAATTCCAAGACTTTGACCCAGCGACAGTGAAGGAACGGCGATATATTTCCAAGTCAGGTTGGTGAGAGGCTTGGAGGGGAACTTGCAGGGGGTGGTGTTCCCATGTATCTGCTGCCCTTGTCTTTCTAGATGGAAGTGGTCGTGGGTTTGGAAGATGCTGTCTGAGGATCTTTGATGAATTTCTGCAGTGCATTGTGGAGATGGTACACACTGCTGCTTGCACCATCCTGACTTGTACCTTATAGATGGTGGACAGAATTTGAGGAGTCAGGAGGTGAGTTACTCGCTGTAGGATTTCTAGTCTCTGACTTGTTTTTGGAGCACTGTGTGTATGTGTGAAGTCCTGTTCAACTTCAGGTCAGCGGTATCAGGATGTTGATAGTGGGGAATTCAGTGATGGTTATACCATTGAATGTCATGTGGCAATGGTTATATTCTTTCTTGGTCATTGCCTAGCATTCGTGTGGTACTAATATTATTTGCAACTTGTCATCAGAAGCCTGGATATTGTCCAGATCTTGTTGCATTGGAACACGGACTGCCTCTGTATCTGAGGAGTCACGAATGGTGCTGAATATTGTGCAATTATCAGTGAACATCTCCCAAATGGAAATGATACAGCACAAAGGGGCCATTCCGTCTATGCTGTCCATGTCAACCCACTTGTGACTTTCTGATAGAGGGAGGGTCATTGATGAACCATCTTGCTATGTGCCACATGTCCCTGTTCCCTCACCAAGATAGGGGGCCCTTACCTGGGCTTCCTTTAAGCCAGATCTTCAGCTGTGGCACTCAGGGAGTCTCATCTGGGGTTTGTGGCCAATTGGAGGTGTTTATGAAGTCTCCCTGCCTTCTATCCCAACCACGCTCCCAAACTTACAAGATGCAGCGGCAGAGTAGGCAGTGTCCCGGTTCCTGTTCCCAAGCTTGTCCTCTTCATCTGCTTTAATGTTTTGTTTCCTTTTCCTTTCTTCACCTTCTTCTTTTCCCAGTTTCATTTAGCTTTCACTCAAACTTACCCGATAAAGAGAGTTCTACGGCAGGAAAGTGGCTTCGATGGGATCAGAGCAATGGCGCCAGCATCTTCAGAGGCAACGTGGCTACAGAGTCAGTCGGTGAAGCCTGCAAGGAGACTCTCACTTCTATGTGGAGTGGGTGCCTGGCAGCAGCATGGCATGGGCTGGTGTAGCGCAGAGCAGGGATACTGGCAGCATTGTGACATGGGCTGATGTAGCGCAGAGCAGGAATACTGGCACTACATGGTGTGGACTGGTGTAGCCCGGGGCAGTGGGGACTGTAGAAGCAGAGCAAGAAAAGTTGGACTCTTTTTAATTAGCTTTCTTTATATTTTATTTTAGGTTCATGTGAATGGTGCCTATGCATGGCAACGGTACACACTTTTCAGTGTATTTTATATTAAATACACTTGACAATAAATGATTCAATTCAATTCAATATGACTTCAACCACTGGAGAGTTTGCCCCTGATACCCACTGATTCCAGTTTTGCTCGGGCTCCTTGATGCCACACTCAGTCGAATGTGATGTTCTGCCTTTCACACAAATGAGTAAAGTGAAATGTGAGTTTCAGTGCTATTGTGATGCCAGGTATGTAGGTGTATATACATCCCAATGACTGGGGACTGTATCAAACAACACGTCCCACTGGCCATTCACAATGGGCAGCTGGTCACTTGTGCTCAATTAGCCTGTACTTGCAAGCCACAGAACAATGTTTCCACCAATCAGTGTAATTCTAATATTGGGCATCATTTATTAAAGAATCTGGACTGTGCTGAGAATTACACCAGAAAACAATTTAAAATCATATGCGAGCCCCACAGTGTGCTGCATTGCACAAGGTAGACGCTACGTACATAAATACTCAGGACCCTGCTCTTTTTCAGGGAGATTTGTACAGACACTGCACATTTTACAAAAAAGAAGGGGTCATGGAGACAGTCAAACTTTGACGCATCCCCTTACAAACACCCTGGCCAATCAGAAACTACCTGCCTGGTCTGAGAATGAAGATTGACAGATAACTGTTCTTGCTGCATTTCCATGTTAATGATTGTTCAACCAATCAATACTCTCTTGTCCTAATGAAAGCAAAACAAAATGCTTTGATTTCTTGTCCCTTTCGAGCAATATTTAAGAACTGGTACTAACAGGGCTCTTTAAACTCTGCACAGTCAGGACATTTCCTGACTGGAGCTACTGCCTTGATCTTGAATAGTCACAGAAGAATTGGAGCAACATAAATATTACCGAGACAAGGGGAAGGCGGGCATCAGGAGCTGGGATGATCAGGCATTAGTGAAGATGCATCACCACCTATGACAGTACTCTGCAATGTAGGTTTTGAGCAGCTTTGACAACACTCATTGATCTGTGATGCCAGCTACATATATTGCTGCACACATTTACAGATATATTAATATCCTTTTAGCTTTCACCAGGTTAGGAATTACCTTCACCTCCTTTTAACCTATCTCTCTCTCGCTCTCTAATTAATCCCACCAATGGTTCATTTCACAATTTGAACATCTCACAGATGTTGAGAAAAGGTCTTTGTATAGATTTTCTCTTTTAGGCTCAATCAACAAACTGGACACTTGAACTTAGAAAAATACACATTTGCACTTAGACTTTGTTTCCAAACTGAAAGCTTTGCAAAACTATTTTGTACATCACAGAATCACAGAACTGTCTAGTGGAGGAGGCCACTGAGCATTTTAACATCGTTCCAATCTCCTGTCTTTTCCTGTCCCTGTACGTTGTTTCTATTTAAACAAGCATCCAATCCCCCTCTCGAAAGCCTCCACTGAACCTGCCTCCACCAGTCAGTGCATTCCAGAGCCTGACCACCTGACTGAGTGAAAACCATTTCTCTCACCTCATATTAAGTCCCTGTAAAACTGTCTCCCTTGATTCTTGATCTATTTACAGGTCGGGATACTTTCTCTCTAACTACTCTATCCACCCCACTCATGATTTTGAGAAGTTCCATCTAATCCCCTATCAGCTTTCTATCTCCAGGGAGAACAATCCCAACTTCTTCAATCTTTCCTCATCACTGAACTTTCTCATTCCTGGAACAGTTCTCATAAACCTCTTCTGCACTTTCTCCAATGCTTTCAAACATTTCCTATGATGCGATGCCCACAGCTGTACACAATACTCCAACTGAGGTCTAGCAAATGTCTTTACAAGTTCAACATCATTTCCTTGTTCTTGTACTCTTTGGCCCACGATGTCTATCCCAACCATGCTAGTCTAAACTAATCCCATCTGCCTGTAAGTGGTCCATATCTCTCTATTCCCTGTTTGTCCATGTATCTGTCTAAATGCCTCTTAAATATTACTATCGTATCTGCTTCTACTACCTCCCCTGGCAGCGCATTCCAGGCACCTACCACTCTCTGTGTAAAAAAACCTTTCCTCAAACATCACCCTTAAACTTTTCCGTCCTCACCTTAAACCTATGCCCCCTAGTATTTGACATTTCCACCCTGGAAAAAAGACTCCAACTATCCCTATTCATGCCTCTCAGAACTTTATACATTTCCATCAAGTTGCCCTTCAGCCTTCGACACACATCTGCAAACTTACTCATTGGATGATTTATATTCTCATCCCAATCTTTTATCTCTATTACAAACAACAGAGGTCCCAGCACTCAGATCCTTGTGGAACACCACTGGTCAGAGCCCTCCAGTCAGAAAAACACCCCTCCACAACTATCCTCTGTCATCTATGGTTAAGCCAATTTTGTATCCGCTCCATCAAGTCTGTTCCTCCATTCAATGGGATCATGGCTGATCTGATCATCATCAATTCCACTTTCCTGCCTTGTCCCCATACCCCTTAAATCCTTACTGATTAAAACTCTGTCTATCTGAGCCTTGAATATACCAAATGATCCAGCCTCAGCAGCCCCCCTACAGTAAACATTCCATGTTCCCATCAAGAATCTTGTTTCAATAAGGTTCCCTGTCAGTTTTCTAAACTCAAATGAGCACACGCTCAATCTACTCAACCTCCCCTGATCAGACTGTCCCTCAAACCTGAGATCAGCCTAATGAAATGTCTTTGGACTGTTTCCAATGCCAGAACATCTTTCCTTAGATAAGGGACTCAAAACTGATCACAGTATTCCAGCTGTGGTCTGACCTGTACCTTGTATAGTTTTAGCATAAACCTAAACACCAAGATTCCAATGCCTCCCTGTTGATCGCTGAACTTGCTGGCTTTTTGTGATTCATGGATGAGGACTCCCAAATCCTGTGTTCTGTAGCTTTCTGCAGTCTTTCTCTGTTTAAATGATATGCCAGCTGTTACTGTTCTGACTGAGGTCTGGTCATTAGCTGCCTGAGAATACTAGGGCTAGAGAAAGGGCTCCTGTGGTAGTGGGTCAGAATGGTGGGGGGTGGGTCATGTCCTAACCACCCTCACAGATTTGTTACAGTGCAGGAGGTGGCCATTCAGGACATTATGTCTGTGCTGACTCTTCCTTACTTAGTGCCAATCTCCTGCTTTTTCCTCTAACATTGGTGTTAGAATATGTCTGAATAAACATATTGTTTTAAAGGGGAAAGCCACTGCTTGTAGACAGGCAGTGTCACACGTTACCAATAGAGTATCTCTCAGCTCTGATTACTGTGGCTGGGCAAGAAAAACCAGTTCACACAATGTAGGGTCATGAAGAGACCGAGTTTGCAATGACCAGGCCAGCCCATTACAGCTGGAACGCTCAGAGACTGTTGATACTTCAGTGGAGTCTCCCCTGAAAGACCGAAATCAAGTGCAGGACCCCTCCCTCAGTTTGCTGTTACAAGGTGCTGCATCAGTCTGGCTTTGCACCCACCAACCTCCCACCTTCATCATGACAGTCTGACCAATAGAAATTGGTGAAGACTAATGCCCCATAAGCCTCTGAGAGTCAGTCAGCAGTGATTGTGAGGAAAATATCCACAAGGCACGCTCCCAGTGGCGTGTACGTGACAATGAGACACTCTGTGAAAGAACTGACAACTATTATTCACCAGATAGCAGCTGCTAATTTCCAACATAAGATCCTGATCAGGGTATTCTGGAGTTGATCAACTTTAAAATACATTACTGAGAAATAATTAATTTTATGAAGTCCTACTTACTCAATTAGAAGGTCTTGCATCCTCATGAAAGATATTCTGGTTTCAATATTACACTGTTAATAAGGTCAGGATTGACTGGAATGTATATTCTAACAGAGATGACATTGAAGGGTCAGTGCAGAGATTGTGAATTTAAATGGATTGACAAAACAAGCAAATGGAGAAGGGAGAACACTTTGATGTGGTGAGCTGTTGCAACATGGAATGGATTTCATGGTTGTCTTTCCAAAACAGGCTTGTGAAGGTTCAAATGAATTAAATTGAGGGCAAAAAGACTTGAATTTCTATAGTGCCTTCACAACCTCTCATTGTCGCAATGACTGTTACAGTAATTTATGATGTCAGAAACCAGACCAGCCCAATACACACACAGCAAACTCCTGTAAACAGCAACAAGGCAATGAATAATTTTAATGATAATTTGCATCATGATGTCAAGTTATTTGATTAATCGTTGCTTTTCTCTAAATGGGGGCTTAAAAAGTTATAAATGAAAGGTTTATTTTTAAAGGATTAAAAAAGATTAAAGTTATGCAGCTTATCGAAAATAATCTCTCTTTCCTTTGTACAGAGTCACCATCAGGACTACTGAACAGGAGGAAGAGCAAGAGACTGAACCAGCCCAGAGTCAGGAGCAACTTTTGGAATGGAATTGGATAAACGTTGAAAAAGGAAAGAAACTTTAGCATCCTAGGGAAATCAAAAACCAGGAGACTGGAACTGACTTCCAAAATGGCATGCTGGCTCAGCAGTTAGCACTGCTGGCTCACAGCGCTAGGGACCCAGGTTCAATTCCAGCCTCAGGCGACTGTCTGTGTGGAGTTTGCATGTTCTCCTTGTGTCTGTGTGGGTTTCCTCCGGGTGCTCCGGTTTCCTCCTACAGTCCCAAAGATGTGCGGGTTAGGTGGATTGGCCATGCTAAATTGCCCCATAGTGTTCAGGGATGTACAGGCCGGGTGGATTAGCCATGGGAAATGCAGAGTTGCAGGGATGGAGTGAGTCTGGGTGGGATGCTCTTTGGAGGGTCAGTGTGGACTTGATGGGCCAAACGGTCTGTTTCCACAGTGTAGGGATTCTATAACTGGATAGATCTTTAACACAGACACAATGAGCTGAATGGCTGATTTCTGAGCAGGAGGATTTTGTGATTCAATGATTGTCAGTTGGATAAAAGTGACAGTTAACTTGATGCAGTGAAATTCCACCAACGTTGATGACATAAACCAGACAAGTTAAAGTTTTTCTTTAAAACAGTGTTATTGACAAATACTCTGCCATATTCTTGAAAATTGATCTGTTTTTCTTTTTGAAAGTTACTTTGTACATTTTACTTGTGAAATTCCCCCTCCTGGTAGGATATTCCACGATCTATCATCTGTATAAATTTCTGTTCCAGCTTTCTCTTAGTTCCTGCAATAAATGATCTTAAATGATGCTCTTGCGGTTCACCAGCTCACTCTCCAGTGGGAATGCTGTAGCTCCAGTTACTGGCCATCTGATTTCCCTCTTCATTTTCCTTCTTGGATTGAGGTAGACCACAGTTTCTCCCTCTCGATGATGACAATGAGCCAAGTGAATCTCTTACACACCAGCTCAATGACGAGGATGCAAACACTGTCACATCTCGAGAAAGCTTAAAACCGGGTCCCAAAGACAGAAGAATGTAAGTGATGAGGGAACGTTGGATAGGCTTGGGTTGTTTTCATTAGAGCAGAGAAGACTGAGGGGTGATCTGACTGAGGTGTACAAAATTACAAGGGGCGTGGACAGAGTGGATAAGGAACAGCTGTTCCTGCTAGTTAAAGGGTCAGTCATGAGGGGACACAGGTTCAAGGTGAGGGGCAGGAGGTTTAGGGGAATGTGAGGAAAAATATTTTTACCCAGAGGGTGGTGATGGTTTGGAAGGTGCTGCCTGGGAGGGTGGTAGAAGGCAGTTGCCTCATATCCTTGAAAAATACTTGGATGAGCACTCAGCACATCCTAACATTCAAGGTCATGGGCCAAGTGCTGGTAAATGGGATTGGGTTGAAAGTGATATGTTTCTCACCTGTTGGTACAGACTCAATGGGCTGAAGGGCCTCTTCTGCGCTGTATGATATAATTCAAGGCGCACGTTGTGCAGAGAACACTTCCTAGCGGACTGGTACTCATCAAGCTGACAGTATAACTTTCATTCTACAGCCTTCAAGGATTTCTGAGCAGCATGGTTCACAATCATTTAAAATATTTCAAGAAAGGCACAATAAATATTCAATAAATCATTAAACTTGTGCAGTAGTGAATGTCTTACAGGCCGGCATTTATTTCCTGTTGAGAGAGCATTCAGTCCACAGTCAGATCATTCAGGAAACAGAGTACAGACTGAATGCTCTCACTAACTGGAAGCAATGCTAATACTGTGATCCACTGACACAGGTATGTGATTCAACAGCTCATTGCACAGCAAGCATTCTCCCAGTCACGTTCTTACCTCAATAATAACTGGCATCATTTTACAAAGGAAACATTTCCAGAAACCAACCTCCTCCACAGTCTCCTCTCCAAACTCTTATAAATTAGCAGCTTTCTGTCTGATAACAGTCTGTAACATCCCCTCCATCATTCCAGAGCCAGCAATCCTAGCAAACTGGACACATTCAGGTTAAAAAACAGACCAATAAAATAATAGATGGCAAGATTGACATGAATGACAGCCTCTTTAACATCATTGGACCATCCCAAATGACCTTCTCAATTTGCACCCAGCAAGATCCGGTAAACGCAGCAGAGGGAAATGGCCAGATAATTCCTTCGATAGGGATGGTGTTAATTGGCACATGGGGGGAAACCACACTCATTATTCATTGAGTGAACCCCTGCTCATAACTCAGTGAGAACCCCCTACTCAGTATTCATGCTCAACGGCGGAATTATATTCTTTTACAGAAAAGAAAGAGGCCTTTTGTCTCATTATGTGCACGCCTGTCCTCAAGCATCTCACTACTCCAGTCACATTTTGCAGCCCTGGGTGTAGATGCAATTGATGTTGACCTCTCCTCTCATACAACGTATGAACAAGGAATAAGAGCAGTCCACTCGGCACTTTAAGCCTGCTCCCCCATTCAATAAAATCATGGCTGACCTGACTTTAACCCACATTCCTGCATATCTCCCAATAGTCTTTCACCCCCTTGGTCATCGAGAATCATTTTACCTTTGCCCTGTCATTCAAGATGGCAGCAGATTAGGATGCTTCATCTGGAGCTCATCCGCTCTGTATGTTCCTTTTCTTTCTCTTTCTTTTTCTGTTTTGTGTTTTTTTTTCTTCTTCTCTCTTCTTTCTTCCCAGCCTCAGACTCACAGCCTCAGCACGGGCTCAAACTCTCAGCCTCGGACTCCTGGCCTCGAACTCTTGGCCTTGGGTTCCTGGCCTCAGCGTAGACCTGATGTGGGTGTGCCCTCGCCCTGGCATGGCAGTCTCTCTGTGGCCCAGCGTGGGCTTCTGGTCTCGAGTGATCTCCCAGCCTCGAGAGTCTAGAGGTGAAGCCCAACGCAGTCTGGAGTCAAGGCCCAGTACAGTCTGGAGACTAGGCACTAGCATGGACTGAGGCAGGAGGATGTTGCTCTGAACTTTTTGTTTCTCTATTTTCTAATTTATTCCTACAATCTGCAATGCTGGAGTTTTTACTTCTTTATTTTTCTAATATTTTTTCCTAAGAATTAGTGCGGAACAATCTGTACCCATGTACCTTGTACCTAAACTGTAAGTGGTGACTTGTACACTTTTCACTGTATTCATTTGAGTATATGTGACAATAAAGTTAATTCTAATTCCAATTCCATTCCATTCCATTAAAAATATTTAAAGATTCAACATCCACTGCCTGAGAAGGATGGGAATTCCAAACCCTCTGAGAGGAAAAATAATGTTTCCTCATCTCTGTTTTCAGTTGGTGGCACCTTGTTTTTAAACTATGGCTCCTAGTTCTAGATTTTTCTCTCCTAACAGAAAACATCCTTTCCGCATCTCCCTGCTCAAGTCCCTCAGGATCTTGTATCTTTTAATTAAGTCACCTCTGAGTGTTCAAACTCAGTGGATACAGGCCCAGCTTGTATAGCCTTTCCTCATAAGGCAATCCGCTCATTCCAGGGATTACTCTAGTAAACCCTCTTTGAACTGCTTCCAACATCTTCAAATTCTTCCATAAGTACAGTGACCAGTACTGGACAGAGTTTCCAGATGTGGTCTTGCCAGTGTCCTGTATAACTGAAGCATAAACTTCTTACTCCTGTGTTTAATTCCTCTTACAATGAAGCAAACATTCTAATGGGTTCCTAATTACTTGCTGTACCTGCAGGGTAGCCTTTGTGGTTCATGCAGTTGGACACCCAGATCCCTCTGCATCTCAGCTCTATAACCTCTCACCATTTCGATAATATGTTTCCTTTTTATTCCTTCTGTCAAAATGGGCAATTTCACAATTTCCCACATTACATTCCATTTACCAGATCATGGGCCATTCACTGAATCTGTCTATGTTTCTTCGTATGCTCCTTAATGTCCTCTTCACAACTCACTTTTAGGTCAAAGGCCATTTACTGTGACTTCCTGCTTTCAGTCCAATATCTGATTCTCAATCCATTCTGGTTATAAAAGCTCCTCTCCCTCAAATAACTCCAGCAAGTTTGGAAAATATTGAGCAGCCTCCTGCTGAAGTGGATGAAAGATTCTTGCTTTAATATACCAAGTATCCTCCTGTTTAATAGCCTCAGTGGAAAGAACAGCCAGTGAATACGAGCCAGGTACTTGGAACTGATGTAAATGCAGCAAGACAGCTGAAGATGTAGTAATTGGTTTGAAAGTGAGCCCTTGACATTAGAGCTATCTAACAGCTAAATGGAGGGGTACAGAATACTCGTTCTGTCATATACATCCAAAACATTTATTTTTTATCACTTAAGCATTTAATTTTATGGTACATTGGTTTTATCCCTTTGGGCAGTTCTAATGGTTTACCAAAACCCTGGTGCAAGCTTTAATGACTGTACCTGCTAGCCCAGAAAGATCTGCCCAGATGGGAAGTACTTCTGTCATTTACACAGTTCACTATTGTATAGGAATTAGCTCTGTTTTTTACAATGGCTCAGGAGGGTGAGGTAGCACCAAGTTGAGAAATTCTCAGCTCTGAGGCCTGGTTTCTGCCAGGTTTCTCAATCTGTGCTAGCTTCAGCATTGTCATGCGATCCACAATCACGTTATCAGTCATGGTGGCTACCTGCTGCGATTCGACATTACCTTTTGAGACTACATATTGACAATTCACACTGCAGCTGTTATCCTTCTTGACCATGGGTCCCAAGAAATTGATGGCTGTTAACAATGAATGACGTACAATGTCACATGGTGTGGTACCGTTTGGAGTAACCGGGAACAGAATGAAAGAAAAGCCAGACTTGCATTTCCACAGCACCTACCATGACCTCCCGTATGTTGCAACAGGCTATATCTTTTTGAAGGACAGTCGCTGTTGTATTGCATGTGACAGAATGCGTAATTTACACTCAGCAGGATCCCACAAACTGCATTTGGATCAAAGATTGAATGTGGAATATTTTTGGAAATAAATATTGAATGTGATGTGAGGTTGCTGTTCTCTATGGCTGTCCCATGGTGTCCCACCCAGGTCAGCACACCTCATTTGCAGAGACAGAGCAATGGCTGAGCTAGACTCCAGACTAGAACACATTAACTTACAAACATTCCCCTGGGCAAGCTTCCGTTCAGGAGAAGCAACTCAGAACGTTGACCTTCAGATGTCAGACAACAGAAATTCAGTGTGTTTGTTACAACCTAACATCAATTCATCCTCAATCTGAGGAGCCAAATGAATAGACCTATGACAGACCAATGCTGAAGATTGGACACATGCCATTCATTGTTAAATTGGGATATTTTATGCCTGAAAATTCTCTAAGTATTTACACCAAAGTATTTACATCGCTCTTTTCTCAGGCGCAATTAAACTGAGGCAGAAATGGATTAAACTTCCCACAAACTGAGTGAACAGCTAACGATTTCCAGCATTAATTAATGCATGTTATGTACTGTACGAAAATGAGAAACTACTGAGCCATTTAAAATGTCAAGACTTTTGAATTTTCAACATTAACCCTTAAAGCACCAAACACAGATTACTACTACATTTCCTCATCTGATCAACCTGTGACCCATGGGCTTAGCCTGTTCACTGCTTCAAGCCAAAGCTCTGAAAATAGCCCAAACACAATTGTTATGTCGATGGCCGCATGGAGCCCCATGTTGTTGAGAAACAGATCCCGAAATCAGGTTTGCTAAAGACAGATCATTAGAGAATGCAGGTTTATGAGGGAAATGAAACATTTTCTACTGACATCAGCCCAACCTACCCTGAGCTACTTTAGGACACAGTGTTCCATTTGGTTTGCAAATCACTCCTTCCTGATGTCAGCCCAATAGATGATCAGAGAAAGACAGGATGTTCTGATTAACTTGGTTAAGTTTGTTTAGAAGCTGTGCTCTATCTCTCTCAGGTAAAGGTTACTGCTAGAAATTAGGCCATAAAAGGCTCATGCAGTCCTACTCAAACTCTTTGCTTGTGGATTCAGTTTTGTTACAAAACTCATTTAGAGGGATGCTGTGTTGGTTATAAAAAGGCCAGAGCAAACAAACCAATGGTAAGTGGAGGCAATGTAATCTTGATGTACTTGTTAATGCACTGATGTATGTGGTCATCGTACAACATTAAGCTAGGCGTAACTAGCAGTAAATAGACTTGATGAGTCTAAGGTTTTGGAGTAGATCTGTAGCTCGGGTTGTGGGTGTTGAGGTTGGTTGGCTCGCCGAGCTGGTTTGTTGTTCCGCAGACGTTTCGTTACAGTGCTGGGTAACATCCTCAGTGCAGCCTGAAATGAAGCATCGGTGTGTTTTCCCGCCTGGTTTTTAAATCTGGGGTCCGTTGCAATGGATTGCCTCACTTCCAGGTTTCCTCCTTAGTGGAATATGTATGGGGTCGAGTTCAATGTGTTTATTAATAGCCTGCTTCATGGAGTGCCATGCTTCCAGGAATTCTCGTGCCTGTCACTGCCTAGCC
>NC_063349.1:57799813-57838892 GCF_021869965.1 Rhincodon typus
CCTATGATGCTGCTTGGCCTGCTGTGTTCATCCAGCCCTGCACCTTGACGTCTATATGGCTTGTTGGAAATGTCTAGAAGACAGTTTTTAATATTAACCAGAAGGAAGGATATGAATACAATTAGAAAACAATTTTCATCAGAGAGTAAAAATACTGAGCATCTCCTCCTCAGTGAATTGTTTCTCAAACTAATTAATTTCTCTGTATGTTCTCAGTCACAATGAATAATGTTACTATTTCATAATTAAACATTCACACCCACCATTCAGACACATTGAGACAATTGCTTTAGCCAGTTTCTGAGACAACAATAGAATACAAAACCCATCCGAGACAGATCAGATCCTTACTTGAGTGATCCTGCTGTAAACCTAATGGAGTTTCCTCTATCCTCGGGTAGATGGAATCGCTGTATGTTAATTACTAGAATAAATGGTTCCCACATTCCTGAACAATCTTGACTCTGCCATGAAGATCATTTCCCTTTTTTTCCTGCTTCAGCGTCTTCTTTGGAGCAGGAAGAGGCCATTCAGCCCCTCAAGCCTGTTCTGCCATTCAATCAGAATGGGGAGCCCATTCACTCGGTGGGGTTCGCAACACAGTGTGACACCAACAGTGTAAGTTTTACACTTGACGAAGGTTACTCTGAAGAGCCAGCCCTTCCTAACTTTGCCCCCTTGCCTGAGGTGTGGTGACGCTCAGGTTACACCCACTGCTAATTGGCTCTCTCTGTAGAGAGAGAGCAGCCTGCAGAACTATGGTGACTTGCTATTCTTTCCATTTCGATCATGGCTGATCTGTATCTCAACTCCATCATGCATCTTGGTGACAGAGCTTCTGAACCTACACCTTGTGGTCATTGAGCACTTTCAACATTACTCAAGTAGGGGATGAAATATTTAATGAACAATGTCCACGAAAAACTACAGCCTTTCACAGTGCTGGGTATCCAACTGACATATACACAAATGCTATGGTTAGGACTTGACATCCAAATTCATTAGCTAGGGATCATATTTGCCCCAACCCACTTCCACCATTTTAATTAAGCATTATCTCAGCTAGAAAGTAGAACTAATCCTTTGCAGATGAGGATGGTATGTTACACAGAGGTGCTCCTGTTTCTGGATGGGAATGATAAAATCAGACCAAAGTACACCCAATCCATCTCCTAGCATCCTTAGTCATTTGACACAATGATAAGGAGTCATTGACCAATCACAACGATTCATTTTTTATTGCAGAAACCACAACAAAGCTGGGCAGGAAGTGAGGACAAACCCAAACACAACCCTCAGCAGGAAACAGAATTGTCTGAACTCATCTGTTCTCCTCACTGAACCTCACACTTGAAATTACTCAATATCGGATACCATTGTGTTAGTTCACGTGAGAAATCAATCTTCTCTGCATTGGAGCAAGTTAGCATGAACAGGTTCCACTATCGCAGGAGAGTTTGTTCCACTGATTGACCTTATCCACCCCCTGAAATCCTGGCCTGAGTTTATTCAGCAGCTGGGAAGACCCTCCACCCCCAGGAGTAAAACCGGATCCTGATGCCTCACTGGGGAATGGCCGGCTCCGGGCCAACTTTTTCCAAGTCAGATCCGCCATGATTCTATTGAATGGCCGAGCAGGTTCAAGGGGCTGAATGGCCTACTCCTATTTCTTATGTTCCTGTTTTACCAATTAAAAAGCGCGCTGCTGGGACAACCGTCCAATCAGAGTAGCAGCAGTGGAAAAAGGAGAGGATGCTTCCAATGGTGAGGCAGTGACATTGAGTGACTAAAGGCAGTGGAAACTTCCAGTGGTAGCCATTACTTTCAGGGCTACTGGGGCTTTCTCTGGGTCATGGAGCATTCATAATGTAGCCCTTCCCTGCACCACCCGCCTCCAACAACTCCCCTTTGAGAGGATGCTGGGATTTGTACCACCCAAGGTTCACATTGCCCAGGCTTTACATGCCAATCTCTCCACATGATAGCAGCCCTTCCTGAACTGGCATCAAATTTCCTGCCATTAATATGTGGTGTAATGAGATGGAGACTTCACTCACAATGTGAGGGCTGTTGAGGCTGGGTCATTATGTGTTTAGAACACTGAGGTTTGTAACCATTATGGGGAGCAAGGGTTATGGGGAAAAGCCAGGGAAGTGGATTTGAGGGTTGTCAGCTCAGCCACAATCTCACGCAATGGTGGAGCAGATCCGATGGGCTGAATGGCCTAATTCTGGTCCTAGTCTTATGGTCTTATGGCCTTCCACCTGCATTTTCGCAGAACCCCCTCACTCCCAATCTGTCTCGCAAAGACTGTTGAAATTCCAGAACCTTTTAAGCAAGGTGGTTTTGAATTTCCCTCTCTGAGCACAGCCTCAATCTTGACAAATCAGCAATGAGTCACTCTTCAATCAATGAACTTCATAACAGTGAACGGGACTGTTCGGCACTGCATTCCTATACCAGCTCCTTCCCTGAAACTACTCTCATTCTGTTAACGTATACAAATAGTTATTCATGCCCTTTTTTCAAGTTTTCACAATTTTGTATTCAGCACTCATGTATTCTGCTCCTAACTATTCCCTTTGTAACTTTTCATTTATGCCATTAATGGATTGATTTAATAATCACTGGACACTGTTTACATCAAACTCTCTCAGAGCACCCAAATAAGATTTTCTCTTCCTGTTCTGTTTTCTATTGAAAAGAGCGCCAGTGTCTGCACATACTCAAGGTTCTTATCTTCATTATGAAGGCAGCTCCTGCTCTTATTGTCTAGAGAGATAAGGTCAGGTAGTTGTTGCAGGATAGGAATGGTCAACAATCTTATCAAGCAATAGCACTACATTACAGAACCTGGCACCTTCCAATCTGAGTATCCAATGATTAGAATTGAAAATGCACACACAACTATAGACTTTGCTGTCTAACAGAGTGTTTCAGGATGAATCCATGGTACCACGAGGTCTTTCCTGGAAGATATGAGGCATATGGTTTCCTGTTTGGTCTCGGCACCAAGAGCACACGTACAATGGATCACTGACATTCAGTCTTTCTCATTCTGCTGATCGCACTGATGTGCTGCTTTCAGTCAGAGCACGAGAGAAGGTAAACCATCCTCAGTTCCTTCAGCTTGCCTCCTTTTTACTGAAGTAAAGCAGCACTCTATTTACAACTTTCAAACTCTGATTGATCGCTCCAATTCCTACTTAAAGAACTAGCCACTAACTTGACTGGGATTTGAGAGATATGCTTACAGCAGATCAAAGGTAAACACCCTTCAAATCTGCTGGGACAATGCCCATTAGAAAACAAAACAGGGTCTGAGGCACAGAGTGTGGGGCGCAAGTGGGTACAAGGGACTCAGTTGGATGATCAGTCATGATCGTATTGAATGGTGGAGCAAGCTCAAAGGGCTGAATGGCCTACTCCTGTTCCTATTCAAAGTCATCAAGTTATACAGCACGGAAACAGACCCTTCGGTTCAACCAGTCCACGCGCACCATGTTCCCAAACTAAACTAGTCCCAGCTGCCTGTGTTTGACCCACATCCCTCTGAACGTTTCCCATTCATGAACTTATCCGAATGTCTTTTACTATATGCGTGCCTCTCATAATTTTGTAAACCTCTGTCAGATTGTCCCTCAGCCTCTGGTGTTCAAGAGAAAACAAACCAACTTTGTCCAATCTCTCCTCATGGCTAATACCCTCCAAACCAGGCAACAACCTGGTAAACCGTTTCTGTACCCTCTCCAAAGCCTCCACATCCTTCTGACAGGGTGGCATTCAGAACAGTATACAATATTCCAAATGTATCCTTATTAAAGTCCTATACAGCTGCAACATGACTTGCAAATGTTTATAGACTATGGTCCGGCCAATGAAGGCAAACATGCCATATGCCTTCTTGACTGCCTTTATCCACTTATGTTGCTACTTTCAGGGAACTGTGGACCTGTACGCTGAGATCCTTCTGTATGTTGATGCTACTGAGGGATCTGCCATTTACTGTCTACCTCCCTCCTGCATTAGATCACCCAAAATGCATCATCTCCCATTTTTCCGGATTAAACTCCATCTGTCATTTCTCTGCCCATGTCTCCAGCCCATCTACATCCTGCTGTATCCTCTTCCAATCCTCCTCACCACCCACAGTTCCCCCAATCTTTGTGTCATCCGCAAACTTACTAATCAGACCACCTACACTCTCCTCCAAATCATTTATATATGTTACAAACAACAGGGGTCCCAGCACTGAGCCCTGTGGAACACCTCTGGTCACAGATCTTCCACCGCTACACTCTGTCTTCTATCACTCAGCCAGTTCCACATCCATCTTACCAGCTCACTGCGGATCCCATGTGACTTCACCTTCTGTATCAGTCTGCCATGAGGGACCTTGTCAAAGGCTAAAGTCCATATAGACAACATCTACCGCCCTGCCCTCATCAGACATCTTTGTCACTTCCTCAAAAAACTCAACCAAGTTTGAGGATATGACCTTCCCTGCACAGAGCCATGCTGCTTATTGCTAATAAGTCCATATTTTTTCAATTGTGAGTATATCCTGTCGCTAAGAACCTTCTCCCTACACTGAGGTTGTTGACTTGCTCACCGAGCTAACTTGTTTTTGTTCAGACGCATCATCACCATGCTAGGTGACATCATCAATACAGCCTCCAATGAAGCGATATTGTTCCACTCCACTTGGAATTTATACTGTCCGGTCCGTTATGGTGAGTAGTGTCATGTTCGGTTTGGATCTGTATGGGTTTGTATATGGGGTCCAATTCTATATGTTTGTTGATTGAAGTATGGGTAGAGTCTCCTCTTCTTCTTTCGGTGCTAACAGTATTGAGGCTGCATCTATCATGGACTCTGAGGTTTTCTCGATACTAGACAGAGGGGGAGCACCTGTGGTATATGCCGGGTCTTCAGGCTGTTCTGAGGGTCCAGGTATGTTTTGCTCCTGCCCCGATTGAGAGGTAACAGCTTTCAGCTGATCCACATGTTTGTTCAGGATGGTATCACCTCCCCAGCCTTTGTAAGTGATGGGGCTTGACCTCGTGCCCACCTCGCTGTGTACCCATACAGGGCCATTCCCACAGATCCAGCACCAAACTTCATCTCCTGAATTAAATTGTCTCTTTTGCTTAGAGGAGGCCTGTGGCCAGCATTGGTGTTCCTGCTGCTGTTTTACACCCCTCCCCAGGTGCAGGAATATCAGGTGTAACCTGGTACAGCATCTCCTCCCCATCAGCAACTCTGCTGGAGCTATCCCTGTTTGTCCTGTGTGGGGTGGTCCTATAATCAAACAGGAACCAGGACAACTTGGTATCAATGGAGACCGTAAGCTACTTCTGCCTTCAACGTTTGGACCCCTCTTTCCACTGGGCCATTGGATGATGGATGGTATGGAGCTTAGGAGCCGAATGCCATTGGACTTTAGGAAATATTTGAATTCCCAGCCGATTCCACCCCTGGGCGACTGTCTGTGTGCAGATTACACAATCTCCCTCAGTCTGTGTGAGTCCCCTCCAGGTGCTCCAGTTTCCTCCCACAGTCCAAAGATAGGTGGATTGGCCATGGTAAACTTGAAGACTATGGGGGTAGGGTGGAATGCTTTTCGGAGGGTTAGTACAGACACAATGGGCTGAATGGCCTCTTTCCATATTGTAGGGATGCTATAATTCTATTCTATGACCCTCTCCAATCCTTCCTGAAGTGTAGTGCCCAGAACTGAAGCTGAACCTATGTTTATCCAGGTTAATCGCAGCCTCCATATTATTGTATGCCTCTATTTATGTAAAGCAGGTCCTCATATCCTTTATTCAAAATAAATTTTGTTTGTTGTATCAGTAAACAACAGCTTGCATTTAAGTACTCTCTTTAATATCATCAAACATTACAGTATAAAACCTGACACTGAGGCACATAGGATATTAGGACAATCAAAAATTCAAATAAGGGGCAGGAGTAGGCCATTCAGCCCTTCAAGCCTGCTCTGCTATTCAATCCAATCATTGTTCTTCTTGTGTGATGATCCACATTCGATCAACAAACCATAATAACCAAATTCACTGAACAACCCCAACAAGGAAACCAGGCAACAACATTCACCTTTTACTGCTTTCAGTTCAACAACTCCACATCGATTCAATATGGACCAACAGTCAATATAAACCACAAGATGCCCATTCAGTATTAGAAGCAGCAAAGGAAGATTGTGTGGATTTACTGAAATGACCCCTCAGTGCAAATGGCACTAACCTCAACCACAATGTCCTTCAGAGCTCTGAACATCCTCGGGTAGATTGGCAGATCCATCAAGGATTTGGCCATTAATTCCCAGCTGATAGCAGTTCCCACCCAAGCTGAATTCCATGGACAAACTCTTCACCAAATGGTGTGTTACAGCAGAGCAGCCCACAGATCCTTGATTACGAGAGGAGCACCTTTTTCTGAAGGCTCCGTGAGAACCCAGTGTGCTGTCTGGCTGTGTTTGGTCACTCAATCTCTTTAAGTAACAGGGACAGCTATTAAAGCCCATATATTAATCTATTACCAGCTCAGCCTTCAGTCTCCCTATGCTACACGACTGGCTGGTCTGAACTCTAACGGCTCTGTGTCTTTTACCTGGAGTTTCCCTAGAAACCCAAAGTTAGTTTTAGATTTCTCTCGATCTGTAGGAGTGTTGGAGGAGTTAGTGATGCAGGGCTCAAAATACACAAGGGCCTCAAGCAAATTCACCCCCTAAAGTCCTGGAAACATCCAGAAAATTCAATCTCAGGGCAACCAATCAGAGATAAGAAAAGTAGAATGGAGAGAAACAAAATCAGAAATTGCTGGAACAGTTCTGAGGAAGGGCCACTGGACCCAAAACATTAACTCTGAATTCTCTCCACAGACGCTGCCAGACCTGCTGAGCTTTTCCAGCAACTTTGTTTTTGTTCCTGATTTACAGCATCCGCAGTTCTTTCGGTTTTTTTTAGAATGGATAGAATTGGTGAGGAGCTGCTCCTCCAATCACAGGGCTGGTCCTCTCCTGTGCTTGCTGCTGATAGGTTCACTAGTAAGCCCATCAGCAGCAAAGGTAGGAGAGGAAGAGCCTGTGATTGGAAGAGCAGTGAGCGAGTGTGTGGTTGGGACAGGCAGAACCGCCTGTTGCAAGGGAAAGGGATTTTGCTGGAGCCAGGCGTTGAGTTGGGGATTTTGTTCTGGGCCATGCCTTTTGCCACTCCCAGGGGAGCGGGTGGCATCGTCTTGCCAGGGTGGTTATGTAGAGGGTGGCTGCAGAAGGAATGGGGGACAAGGGGGCAACAAAGAAGAAAGAGAACAGTTTCAAACTTCTCACCACAGAAACATTCAGCACCTGGGAGCTGGATTCCCTGAGGCAATGAACTCCTTGCACATAAATGTGGAATCTCTAGTTTAAGGCTGTATAAATGAGGTTGTGTCCTTTGGCAGGAATAGAGGACCTGAATATAATTTAAATGGAGAAAGATTCCAGAAAGCTGCAGAACAGACAGATTTGGGAATCCTCATCACAAAAAGCTCCTATTCGAGTTCAATGGGTAAAGGGAAGGTAAAGGAATGTTGGCCTTTATTTCAAAGGGGGTGAGAGAGGCTTTGCTAAAACTATAGAAAGCATTGGCTAGGCCAGAACTGGAATACCCCTTGCCTAAGAAATGATATACTGGCATTGGATGCAGTCCAAAGAAGGTTCACTAGGCTGGTCCTAGGTGTAGAGGGGCGGTCTTACGAGGAGAGGTTGAGTTGATTGAGTCTACTTACTGGAGTTAAGAAGAAAGACAGGCGATCTTATTGAAATGTACAAGATACCCAGGGAGCATGACAGGGTAGATGCAGAAAGGCTTGTAGAAGAGTCCATAAGACCATAAGACATAGGAGCAGAAATTAGGCTATTCGGCCCATCGAGTCTGCTCTGCCATTCAATCATGGCTGATAAGTTCTTCAACTCCATTCTCCCGCTTTCTCCCCATAACCCTTGATCCCCTTGATAGTCAAGAACCTATCTATCTCAGTCTTAAATGTACTCAATGACCTGGCCTCCATAGACTTCTGTGGCAGTGAATTCCATAGATTCACCACGCTCTGGCTGAAGAAGTTTCTCCTTATCTCCATTCTAAAAGGTCTTCCCTTTACTCTAAGGCTGTGCCCTCGGGTCCTAGTCTCTCCTACCAATGGAAGCATCTTCCCACATCCACTCTGCCCAGGCCATTCAGCATTCTGTAAGTTTCAATTAGATCCCCCCTCATCCTTCTAAACTCCATCGAGTATAGTCCCAGAGTCCTCAAACATTCCTCATATGTTAAGCTTTTCATTCCTGGGACCATTCTTGAGAGTCTGGATGTTACATCAAGATTCAGCAATCACTGCCTGGCTTTGTGCTGTCTGCCTGGATCTCTAAGGCCAGAAGTTGGGAAGTGTTGGACGTGCAGAGGGATCTGGGTGTCCATTTCCATCAGTCAATGGAAGCTGTAGCAAGCAATTAGGAAGGGAAATGGTATATTGGCCTTCATTGTGAGAGGATTGGAGTTTAGAAGTAGGTATGTCTTACTGCAGTGATACTCGGGCTTAGTGAGAGTACTGTGTGCAGATTTGGTCTCCTTCCCTAAGACAGGATAGACTTGCAGGGAGGATGTGTTCCATGGTTGGGGGAGTCTAGAACCAGGGGACACAATCTGTTTAGGACTGAGATGAGGAAACATTTCTTCACTCAGAGGGTGTGAATCTGTGGAATTCTCCGCCCCAGGAGGCCAGGCCACTGAATATATTCAAGAAAGAGACAGCTGCCTTAAAGCATGGGCGAAAACATGGGAATATGGCATTGAGATGGGAGAGCAGCCATGATCATGTTGAATAGCAAAGCAATGGCCTATGGAACTCGTCCTGCTCCTAGTTTTTGTGTTTTATTCCCAGACAATTGGAGAGTGTTGGCAATCTTCAATCAGCAATGCAGCAGGTGTGCAACCTTCCAAACCTTTCACTCTTCAATTAAATTGACAAGCAGCAGCGATGAGCTGTAAGTGTTAGCAGCTGCAGCGATGGGTCACCGTTGCAGGCCATGACTAACAGGAGGCAGCTAGAAACTTCTTAACCAATTATGGAACAGGACAGCTGGCATTACAATCAGCTGATTGAAATTCAAAAGGCTGGGAAACTAATTTCAAGAGGAAAGAGAGGATGTGGCAAGGTGAAGTTTGACCTTCTGATGAGGTCTTGCGGCCTTTGTGGATTTGGCCAGTGACTGGAATTTTCTGCACTGTCATTTCCTGCCTAGAGATTGGAGGTGACAGCCCTGGGATCAGGCTGTGCACCTGCAAACTGCCAGTATGTTCATGGTGCAGCATCTTATCCCATTGCTATTTGTGGGAGCTTGCTGTGCACCAACTGGCGGCCCTATTTTCTTTAATAGGACAGTGGCTGGAACATGTGAAAAAAATCAACAATTCATTAGCTTCAAGTGCCTTGGGGACATCCCAAGAAGCTATAGAAATGTAACTTCTTTCACTTATTCTTCTGGTTCACTGTCACGTTTGTTTGTCGCTGCAAATTAAAGCTGTCGATTTTGATACCAGTAATGGAAAACTTCAAACACTGAGGTCATTCAGTGTCCCAAAGACCCTTCAGCCCGGGCTGTGCAGTAGGGGCTATCAGGGAAGGTAGAAGCTGCTTCACCCAAGGAGTGAGAGGAGGGTAACTGTGTAGGAAGACCCACTTGAGCAATGTTCTCTCACACACTGAAACATAATGGCACCTCACAGGAGTTTGAGCAATGAAGAGATATCAGCCATGATGGGGAAGCTTAAAGTCTAGCACCATCTTAAAGGAGAAGAAAGAGAGAGAGAGGGCGCGAGGGGTGTCAGGATGCAGTTTGGATTTAGGATCCACATTCTGGAACTTTCTCATGCCAGTGTTTGCATTCACTCTGTAAAATAGAGACAATTAAACCATCTGACACTTGGATTACATTCCTGTTAAAATGAAGGAGAAACAGACAGACTGCACACAGGAAGTTCCAAAAAAATTCTCCCTGTGCACAGAGCATCACCTTTCATGACACCAGGTCCCATCTGTTTTTTGGTTGACCTGACCAATGGCTGCAGGCCATCTCTCAATCTCTGTCCAGGCTACATCATGAGGACAGACCTGATCTGGAATGTTCCATTGACAACGAGGATCTCCTGTGCTGATTGGAGAGTCAGTGAGAGACCCGCCCTGCCTCTCCTCTCCTCTGGCCAGCCCAGAGATTGGGTGGTTCTGAGGATCCCGGGGAACAGGTCTGTCTGAGGAATGGGGTCACAGGCAGTGGGAGGTGGATTCGGAGGTGGTCAGCTCCTATGGTCACAGAGCGGGGTACGGTGAGTACCAGGAACAATTCTGGCACCCTGGAAGAGGTTTGTGAGGGAGGGGGCGGGAGGTCAGTATGCAGTGTAGGGGTCAGGGCAAGTAGGGAGTAAGGAGCAGGGAGCCCCAAGGCAGTGGTGGGGATGTTGAGGGGTTCAATACCCAGAATAAAGAGAAAAAAACCTTACAATCTGAGCCAGGCCATTCACTAGCGACGTCATAAAATAATTCTTTCATCACACAAAGTTGTCCAGAAATCTTAAGTTGGAAAGTTAGTTGTGAGGAGGACATAAGGAGCCTTCAAAGTGATTTGAGAGATTGTGAGAACTGCCGATGCTGGAGTCAGAAATAACATAGTGTGGAGCTGGAGGAACACAGCAGGCCATGGCAGCATCAGAGGATCATCTGAAGAAGGGTCCCGACCCGAGATGTCACCTTTCCTGCTCCTCTGATGCTGCCTGGCCTGCTGTGTTCATCCAGCTCCACACTGTTTCATCTCTGCAAAGTGATTTGATTTGGTTTTATCCTTGTTATGTGTACTGACGGTTCTGGTTGCCTTGCCATAGGAAAGATATTACTAAATTGGAGAGGGGACAGAAAAAAATTACCATAGTTCCTCTTGTGGGAGGATCTAGATCCAGGGGTCATCGTTTAAAAATCATTGGTTGCAAATTTAAGACAGAAATGAGTTTTTTTTCTCTCAGTGGGTTGTGAGTCTTTGGAATTTCTCAAAAGGCAGCGAATGCAGAATCCTTAAATATTTTTAAGGCAGAAGTAGAGAGATTCTCAATGACCAAGGAGATAAAAGATTATCAGGGAATGTAGACTTAAGTTTAAAATCAGATCAGCCACAATCTATTGAATAGAGAAGCAGGTTTAAAGGGCTAAGTGACCTACTCTTGTTCTTTGTTCATACATTTGTATTTCAGCTGGCTAGTAATACCCATGATCAACAAGTTAATAATCATAACAAACCTGGAACTCTCTGCAAGACACTGTTGCTGCTGCAGTCTGATGTTACAAGAAATTGTTAAGGATTTCTTCAGAAAAGGTAAACTCTGTATATAGCAAAAAGTTTTTTAAAAATCCTAATTAGACACAATCTCACATTGCAACTACAGCTAGAGGTTGTCTCCTGTTTCTGACATTTGTACAAAGCCTCCACACTGATACCAAAAGCTATCATTCACTCTGATGTGTGCTTCTAATTTAGGAGTTGATGAGGCAACGATCCACATTGTGAGGGAGATCATTCAGAAAACATGTGGGTTTTAATTGGCTTTACTTAAAATCCTTCAGTTTTAATCACTGTGAAAACTTCCCCTGAACTGTAAGTTTGGAGCTCATTGAGCTGAGTGCGGTGATGTGTTGTCTACAGACAAATAACTTCTTGAGAATTAGAATACATCCCAGCTTCTTGCAGTTCCGTTTCAATCTGTCACTTGGTTAGAGTTTCATGTTCATTACCCATGTGGGGTCAAGAAGACATTTCAATTTATTTCAACAGTTTGCTGGAAACCCACTACAACAACTTGCATTTAAGTAGCACCTTCAATGGAATAAAACTCCTAAGGCCCCTCCAAGGAGTGACTATAAAATAAGTCACCAAGGAAGATATGAAATAAGTAAAAGCTGGATCAGAGACATAGGTCTTTAAGGAGTCCAGTATTTTAAAGGACGAAAGTAAGATACACAAGGGTTGAATCTTACCAGAAATCTTATTGGACAAATTTGATGGAGGGTTTCTGTCTGTGAGGCCCAGGCAGTTTTCTTACACGACCATTCTAAACCCACCTCACTATGTATTATATCCCTTAGCACCCCACTCACCCTGTTCTCCAGGACATCCTGGTGTCAACACCATCCTTAAAAGGTCATTATGCACTCAGTCAAGCTTTGGAAGTCTGGAGCTTCCCTTCATGTTTCACATAACCTGCCCTGGACATGGCAGAGAAAGTGAGATTGGCACCAAACTTTGCAGGTAGAGTCCCGGGTCCTGGTGGATAAGATGCTGCAGAGAAAGCCAATACACTTACCCATGTCCAGCAGAAAACACCATGACATCACACCTTAGCACCTTGGTCCAAGGCTGTTACCTGAGTCAGTGCGGTCCCCATGGTCTGGAGGAACAAGGTCAGAAATCACACCATGTCACGTTATAGTCCAACAGGTTTATTTGAAAACACAAGCTTTCAGAGCCTCACTCCTTCTAAAGGTATCAGTGAGAGCGGTAGTATCATACACAGAATTTACAATTTACACCATTGATGAGGATCAGTGTTGCGTGATTTCTGACCTTGTCCACCCTAGTCCAACTCCAGCACCTCCACATCAGGTCCGGAGGAACGCCCAGCAGTGGATGAAGGTGGTCAATGACCTTCTTCTCTCCACCAGGGTAACGGCCACAATCTTCTCTCGAAGACCTCCACTTTCATGGTCTATCACTCTTCCTAGTGCATTTAGCATCTTCCCTCAGGCATGTTCACCCATTCCAAACACTGTGCCATAAAACCCTGCACAGCTTCAGGTCACTCATTAGGGATATCTCACTCTGCCTACATCAGCACTAAATGCATTTTCAACCACTTTGACCCAGTGACAGTGAAGGAACGGCTATATTTTGCCTGGTGAGTGACTTGGAGGTAAACTTGCAGGGGGTGGTGTTCCCATGTATCCGCTGCCCTTGTCCTTCTAGATGGAAGTGGTCGTGGGTTTGGAAGGTGCTGTCTGAGGATCTTTGGTGAGTTTCTGCAGTGCATCTTGTAGATAGTACACACTGCTGTTACTGAGCGTCGGTGGTGGAGGGAGTGGATGTTTGTGGATCAGCAGGACTTGGTGTGAGTTAGAACATGGTTCATAAAATATGGAATGACCTAACACTTTACCCAGGATAGAATGTGAGCGACCAGCCAGATGTTTAAAGAAATTGTTGAATGTCATGATGTGGAGTTGCTGGTGTTGGACTGTGCTGGAACAGCATCTTAGGTTTGTTTAATACATCTTCATCAGTGGTGTGACCCTGTGATCTTTTATTTATAAATTCTGTGTCTGATACTCCCTCTCTTGCTAACACCTGAAGAAGGACTGAGGCTCCGAAAACTTGGTTTTTAAATGAACCTGTTGGACTGTCACCTGGTGCCGTTTGATTTCTGACATCATTGAATGTGACAACAACAAAGGCAGTGAATCTGGATTTCAACAAATGTCCACAATCTCTGTTTTATCTTCAACCTGGAACAACTGTAGAAGCTGAGAACAAACAGGGACCATGATCGTAGGATAAATACCTGCCTGATTTACTGCCTGATAAGATAGTAAACACCCTGAGATTGTATCTATAATATGAGCTCATTAATCCCATTATTCCACCGCTGTTCTTTGTAATTTGCATCTTAAATGAGGGTCACTGCTGCACTTTTATGTACTTGCAACGATCTTGTTTTTGAATCTGTTTTTTTCTGGGAATCAGTTGCTAACCAATTGTAAAGTCATCTCCGAATATGAAAGGTATTTTTCCAAAGAGTGAAAATCTGAGCACACCGCAGCAACGTGTGCTGCCCAATAGATTGGTGCAACTCCGTGAGCCACACCTCCATCTTTAAACACTATTAATAACAGGACAGGACATCTTCAAACAGCTCCCCCGATATCATCCAATCAATCTTGCTCATTGTAACCTTTACCCCAGAGCTAACGGTATAGTCACCGTTCTACCAGCACCATCCACCTCAAACTGTTTAACATCACCTGACGGGGAGGCTGTGTTCTGAAAACTTAAGATTTCAAATAAACCTGTTGGACTATAACCTGGTGTCGTGTGACTTCTGACCTTGTCCACCCCAGTCCAACACCGGCACCTCCACATCACTTCAATACTAGGCCAAGATCCCACACGTTTTTGTACTCCAGACTGGACAATACTGTGAGTTGCATTCACAGTGAGAGACAGGTTAAATGATTCCAGTGTGACAAGCACCAAGGCCAAGGTTCAGAGATATTGATTCATACCTGAAAAGCCTCTCGGCCAGTATTTCTCTCTGATTGACAGCCCTCTACATTCACATATCCCACCGCAATGAAATCACACATCATTACTACATACACAACTCGCTCACAATAAGTAAAAATATATCTATCTTCTTTTCATTACTTGACTTTCAGAGAAATGACCTTTTGAGGAAAACATTTTAATAAAATCAGTCTGACTTTGCTTTCCTTGATCATTTTGGAGACTCTTACCTTCTTTTGATCTTCAACCTTGTGGCTTACAGATTTCCTTTCGTGTCTGTTCATTTCTGGTGGGAATTCCATCACATTAAATCCAAATTCAGAATCCCCTTGGCAGAGGTTCAGAAGGTTGTGGCCATCCTAATATATCCTGCTTGCTTGGTTTTACCAACTGCAGATGGTATTTAAGAGCCTCATGGATTGAACATGGGAGCAGTGTTTGTTAGCCATCTCGCAGACTTCCCAGTGAGATCCAGACAGTGTTAGAATGCAGCTTCCAACCAGCACTCAACTCCAGCTGTCTCTTGCTTCCTTCTTGGAAAACATCATTCCTGAACGACAGGTACCCACCACAACGACACCTGGGGTTTGTTTGAGAAAAAGGTGAACCTCAGTCACAATCAAGACATGTATCAAAATCAGAAACAGCAGTTTGAAACTGGGAAGAAACTGCCCTTTTTTCCAAACATCATGCCTCCCCGGGATTTGATCTGCACGATGGAAGTTCTTTACAACTCGTTCATGGATCCCTTTTATCATGGAAAGTGCCATATCCATGCATGTAATTGCTGTGGCTTGGTTGTTAGCCTGCTTGCTTTAAAATCAAGAAGTTTGTGGGTTCAAGTCCCAGAACATAGCCACAACTTGGGTACCCAGAGAGTGGAGAATGTTCCTGGGTATTTTTTTTCTGGATCAGATGTTAAACTGAGGCATTGTTCGCTGAGGAATCTAAAAGGTCCCCTGGAATTACTCACAAAAGGATCCCTGGTCAATATTTATTCTCACCAATACACAGGGGTATCTGCCCATCATCATATTGCTGCTTGTGGGAGCTTGCTGTGTACAAATGGACTATTGAGATTCCTGCTTTAGAAAAAAGCTTTTTATCACCGGATGCAGAGAACTTTGGAGAATCCAAGCTAGGGCACGAGAGAAAAAGTTTTTTTTTTTAATTTCATTTGTTCTTCAGGGGAATTCCAAATGTAATTACTGTTTAAAGTTAGATTAGCATCTTAGTAACGGCGAGCAGAATAAAACAAAGAACTGTGGATGCTGGAGATCTAACACAGAAACAGGAATTGCTAGAGAAACTCAGCAGTTCTGGCAGTATCTGTGGAGAGAGAAACAGAGTTAATGTCTGGGTCCAGTGAGCCTGCTGTGGAATCTTTGGGCAGGATTTCGTGGGGGTGATTGCGGTCTTTGCAGCTGGTGACGGTGTCTTATTGTCCCCTCTTGGGAAAATCCTGCAGCACCTCATGTCACTCAGGCACTTGACAGGCCACCAGCGAGCAAGGACCTGAGGGGGAGGTGGGGTTATCTGGCAAACCGAGGGGCAACACTCACCCGAGCCCCTGGATCACAGAGCGCCCTAGGGCAGGGTGATAGGAGGGGTTCCCTAAGATGGGCATCACAGGGCAGGTTGTTGCGTGGGGTGGGTGGAAGGCAATGTCCTCAGTCAAGGACTGAATTCCCAAGAATACACCAAATATCCCGTCTCCCTCCTGTGTCAAGGAGATCACAAGGAGCCACGTTGGGTTCTCGATATTTCTTTGGGGTTGGGGTTAGGGTCAGAGGGCATCCTGCCACAGTCTCTGTCCAGTGGAGATGAGAAGGTAGTGAGGCCCCTCCACCCCCATCAAGATGGATCAGACCTTTGAACAATGTCAAGAACAGAACTCTGCAAACATTTGTTTGAATTAAGGATTGAATTTCTGCATAAAACTTACAACCTTCACCTGCTAACAGCCTTTGCTGCCATTCTAGAATTTTCTTTTTGATCTGCTCCTCATGCTTTTCTTCTGTAGTTGGGTTTTGCACTTTCTAGAACGGTCCTGGAGTCTCTGAGGGTTGAATATTAATCTCCAGGGCCCCACAACAAGCAACAAATTCTTCACGTGCCTGTTCATTGAGTTACAAAACGATTGAAATTGGGGAGATATGGTGGTTTGTTCGCGGGACAGAGATCATCCAATCGGGTCACAGAAACTTGGTTTCATGACCTGAATGATTGGTCTGTCCAGTGGTCAGTGGTGAGAGTGTGGGGGGGGCAGAACATTTGGATGTCATGTGACAAAACAGTTTTAAATACACCAAAACAGTATGAGCAATCCATGGGCACAGTGGCTGAGATTTTCTGTTTGGGGTTTAGAGATTCAATCATAGAACCCCTAGAGGAAGCAGGCCATTTGGCCCATTGAGACCATACCAACCCTCTGAAAAGTACCACAGCCAGACCCACACCATCCCTGTAACCCCGCATTTCCCATAGCCAATCCACCTAACCTGCACGTCATTGGGCTGTGGGAAGAAACCAGAGCACCCGGAGGAAACCCATGCAGACATGGGGAGAATGTGTAAACTCCACACAGGCAGTCATCTCAGGCGGGAATCAAACCTGGGTCCATGGCACTGTGAGGCAGCAGTGCTAACCACTGAGCCACCATGCCGCCCCTCATCATTCATCATGAAAGAGAAACCACAAAAATATTTCAAATTACTTCCTCGCGATCACTCCTCTCTTACCTGAACAATCACCACCAACAACAACAATTCCACATCAATTTTACATCACGAAAGATTTTGAACTTAGTCCTCCATCTCTCCTCTGAACAATTTTGAGAAAATTGAGCTCAGCAGGAAAAGGATCCTGGGAATTTCTGTGCAGTGTATTTTGGAGGAATTGCAATGGTACTGAGTATAGCCCCCAGCTTGTCATAGCCTTGTAGCCTCCACCTGTGCTGTAAGTGCCTTTGTGTGCAGTTTGTGGCAGCCTTTGCAAACATCACCAACACGTGATGTCAGGAACTGAGCAGCTGAAGAGGGGCAGATTTTCAAAGCTGTCAGACAGACAGTTGCTGAAAGGAACAGCAAGGAAGGAATTTTTTGAAAAACTGTGCACCATTGAACTGCTGGCTTAGCAATTTCCATTCCTCACTGTTGTGGAAATAAAGTGAGATGTGGGATAAGTTGGAATCATTTCAACTCTCAGCAAAACTATGAAATAGCTACAGAATTATTTATTTTAAAAAAAAAACGTTGAGTACATGAGAGTAGCAGTTCAGCAAGGAATAGGGATGGCAAATGGAATGTTGGCCTTTATTTCAAAGGGAATGGAGTATAAAAGTAGGGAAGTTTTGCTGAAACTTTATAAAGGACTAGTCAGGCCACAGCTGGAATATTGTGAACACTTTTGGTCCCCTTATCTAAGGAAAGATAGACAGGCATTGGAGACAGTGCAGAGAAGGTTCACTAGGCTGGAGAGCCTGTCTAATGTGGACAGGTTGAGTAGATTGGGCCTGTACTCATTGGAATGTAGAAGAATGAAACAAGACCTTATTGAAACCTATAAGATTCTTAGGAGCTTGACAGATGTGGACAGATGGTGGGAGAGTCAAGGATCTGAGAGCATAATCTCAGAATAAGGGGTCCCATCACTTGCCTGAATGGGTGCAGCTCCAACAAGACTCGAAAAGCTTGACCTTGTCCAGTACAAATCAACCCCCTTGACTGGCATTCCAACAACCACCTTCAAGATCCACTCCCTCCACCACCGACCCTCAGTAGCAGCAGTGTGTACTATCTACAAGATGCACTGCAGAAATTCACCAAAGATCCTCAAACAGCATCTTCCAAAGCCACAACCACTTCCATCTAGAAGGACAAGGGCAGCAGATACACGGGAACACCACCCCCTGCAAGTTCCCCTCCAAGCCACTCACCATCCTGACTTGGAAATATATCACTGTTCCTTCAGTGTCACTGGGTCCAAATCCTGGAATTCCCTCTCAAAAGGGAATTGTGGGTCAACCTACAGCAAGAGGACTGCAGCGGTTCAAGAAGGCAGCTCACCCCCACCTTCTCAAGGGGCAACTAGGAATGGGTAGAAATGCTAGGCACAGTCAATGACTCCTCTGTCCCACGAAAAAAACCATAAAAACAAAATATTCTCTGTAGATGAACATATGGAGGCAGTAAAACGAGCTGCAATTTTAATTCATTTTTGCTCACTTTCAGTTATTGATTATAAAAGTGTTCGAGATGAGGAAATGGGCTATTCAACTGGGTAGGGCATGTAGTCACAAGTTCTTGTACAGAAAACTGTTGGAATGTATCCGACTGAATGGGACAGCTGTAACTGCATAGCAACACATGCTTAATCAATAAATATAGACAGATGGACACAGAGACAGATGGAATGGAGAGATAATTAAAATATTCTTCAACTTTGCTTTATAAAGGTAAGTAAGTGTCTACATTTGGGCTTACAGTGCTTTGGAACTATAATATTACTCAGCTCCAGTGTGGGGTTTCATCCTGATTCCGTGCACACATCTCTGTAGAAGCCACCATTCTGTACAAGAAGTAGATCACATTCCCCTGATTAAAATTTAATGTTCTTTTGCAGGAAACATAATAAATAGTCTTGTCCCCAGAGATCTCACACAGAAACCACATCTAATGTGATGTCAATTCAACCTTCCCAGCAACTGCTCAGAGTAAAGGCAGTAAAGGTATTGCTGAACCAGATCAGGGTGGGAAGGACCAACAATTTAGGTCAAGGTTCGGTCAGGGTAAATGAGGAGCAAGTTGTAGGGGGGGAGGGGTCAGTAGCCAGAGAAACACGGACTGGAACCACCGGGAGGAGGGAAATGAGGAGAAAATATTTGGTAGTGCAGATTTTAATTATTGATGAGAAAAGGCTTTTTGTCTTGGCCTCACAGTCCAATTCACAAAAATTCTCATGTAGGGGGAGAAAATATTTTGCGACAGTAAAGTGCACTGATTGGCAGAAAGGTAGAATCTGATTGTTAGAAACATTTCAGTGGAGGTTGCACCAATTAAACGATGACTGACAGTAAACTGCTGAACTTTGTTTAACTATAAACCAGGTAGAGTGATTCTGATTGATCAAGGCATTTCCTTGAGGAATGAACCCGAAAATGACTTTTATCTGTTTTGATCCCTGAAACAGTCAGTGTGCATGTACATGTACATGTTCTTTCTGTCGGAAAAGAACAGGGCCCTGTACATTAATGCATGTAGCTTCCAGTCTGTGCAAGTGCACCAAACAGAAACAAGACTGATGAGCCTAATTTAGTTTGCAGTATCAGTTTAGCACACGCAGCATTATTTAGCAGATGTCTTCCAATACTGAATCAGATCTAATTTTAGACTCTGTGTTTCGACATTTGTAAGCACAGGCTGGTTGGGTGAACCAATCAGAACCTTGCTTGTTGTTTAATAACTTTCTGTAACCATATAGCCAATAATGACCTTCCTATCAGTAAGATGCTAACATCTCTGAAGCATTTCATTTGATCGTTTATTTGATGGCTGTTAGTGGGAGCTTGCTTTGTGGAAATTGGCTGCTGGGTTTTGAATAATATATGAGCTTGGATGGAGGATTGACTAACCAATTGAAAGCAGAGAATCAGGGTAAATGGGTCTTTATCTGTAACTTGTGGGGTGGCACAGGACGCGGTCCTCACACTCCATCTATTTATAATCTATATTAATGACTTGGATGCGGGAATAAAATGTATTCTGGTCAATTGATGGGAAAGTAAGTTGCAATGAAGAAATAAGAAATTTATAGGTTAAGTCCATGGGCCAAAATATGGCAGGCGGAGCTTAATGTGATGATAACTATGAGGTTATCCATCTTGGTCAGAGGATCAAAAGGGCAGTTTACTATCTAAATGGAGACAAACTTCAAAGGACTTTGGTGCAGAGGGATCTGGGTGTCATTGTGCGTGAGTCACAGAAAACTAGTCTGCAGGCATAGAAAGTAACAAGGAAGGCAAATGGAATTTTGGCATTTATAGCTAAACGTATAAAGTATAAAAGTATGGAAGTGCTGTTGCAGCTGTACAAGGCATTAATGAGAGCACTCCTGGAGTATTGTGAATAGTTTTGGTCCCCTTACTTGAGGAGGGATGTAGTTGTGTTTAGCCAACTCATAGGAGGATCTCCAGATTAATTCCAGAGATGAGGGGTTTGTCTTGTGAAGAGAGATTGAGCAGTCTGGGCCTATATTCTCTGGAGTTTATCAGAATGAGAGGAGATCTAATTGAGGGATAGAATATGCTAAAAGGGATTGACAAAGTAGACATAGAGAGGATGTTTCCTCATGTAGGGCAATCTAGAATGAGAGATCAGCGTGTTAGAATAAGGGGTAGCAGATTGCAAAGATGGGGAGGAATTACTTCTCTCAAAGGCTCATGAATTTGTGGAACATACTACCTCACAGTGTGTTGGATGATGGGAAATTGATCACAGTTAAGGAGGAGATAGACAAATTTTTAATTCGTAACAGGCGAAGGGTTATGGAGCAAAAACAAAGTTTCTGGAAAGCTCAGCAGGTCTGGCAGCATCTGTGAAGGAGAAAACAGAGTCATTTTCCGCTTGGGGACCCTACAGCCCTCCAGACTCAATATTGAGTTCAATAATTTTAAGGCCTAAACTCTCCCATGTCCCAGCCCCCTACCCCACACACCAGGCCTTGTTACCACACAGCCTGCCATTACACATCCCCTGTTGTTAGTCACTAACAGTCCCCATTAACAACTATTCACCCTCCCAGCCTGATCGTTAGCAACTCCTTTGTCTGTCCAACTGTCTTTCTCTCTCTTTGGGCTCTATCCTATCGTTTACTCCCTACCCCACCCAACTCCCTATTTTCTGCATATAAACTGACGTTTTCCCAGCCACCATCAGTTCTGAGGAAGGGTCACTGGACTCGAAACGTTAACTCTGTTTTCTCCTTCTCAGATGCTGCCAGACCTGCTGAGCTTTTCCAGCAACTTTGTTTTTGTTCCTGATTTACAGCATCCTCAGTTCTTTTGGTTTTTATGAAGGGTTATGGCGAGTGGGCAAGGAAGTGGAGTTGAGGCCAAGATGAAACCAGCCAGAATCAAATGGTGGAGCAGGTTCAAAGGGCTGAATGGCCTTTTCCTGCTGCTGGTTCTTATGTTTTCCTACATTACAACAGGAATTCCAAATCAAAAATCCTTAATAGGCTAAAAAGTGCTTTGCAATACTCCCAAGGTGTGAAAGGGACAAAGTAAATTCATGTTCCTTTTTATCATGATTATCAGAATTAAACATACCTTGATGCACAATATTCATACACAGCAACGCTTCACAGACTAAGCTCTGCAAATGTAGATTGCACACTATTGGCATCTATTGTGTCCCCAGGAGATGTCAAAGTTGGGTTATTATGCAGTCAGACTAGATTAGTGAATGGTTGGAAGAGCGATGAGTACAATAGACAAGAAGTGAAAGCTAACCATGTTGTTGCTTTGACAAGTTTGACAGTGCCCTGTCAGCAGTTGATGTTATCCAGCCCGATGGCTCTTCATGTGCCTGCAGAAGCTGGCAGATGTGTGGCTGGTGAAATGTGGACATGTTACTCCAAGGCATAGCTGCAGTTAGCGACAAGCTGCCATGGAAATGGGGAGATGACACCAACTGAGGGTGGGGGGGAGTGCAGTTGGCTAAACTCATTGCCTAGACTTTGTAGCAATGACCTCATCACATGAACAGGGTCCCAACATCTCACACCAATCAACAGTCAGTGAAACCCCACAGCAAAAAATTAACCTGATTAAAGCAGATGAATAACTTATCTCTCTGGAGTTTGTGGCATCCTGCTGTGCGGAGTTTGACTACCAGATTTGCTTAAAAAGAAACTTAAATGTGGACCAAACTGAAATGACCACATCATAGTCAAGGAGAAGTCTAGAAAAAGTTGGGGCAGCACAATGGTTAGCACTGAGGTAACAAGGTGTAGAGCTGGATGAACACAGCAGGCCAAGCAGCATCAGAGGAGCAGGAAAGCTGACGTTTCGGTGGTTAGCACTGCTGCCTCACAGCGCCAGAGGACCCAGGTTCAATTCCATCCTCAGGCGACTGCCTGTGTGGAATTTACACATTCTCCTGCATCTGTGCAGGTTTCCTCTGGGTGCTCAAGTATCCTCCCACAGTCCAAAGATGTGCAGTTTAGGTAGATTGGCCATGCTAAATTGCCAGGTGGGTTAGCCATGGGAAAGGTGGGTCTGGGTGGGATGCTCTTCAGAGGGTTGGTGTGGACTCAATGTGCCAAATAACCTGCTTCCACACTATTGGGATTCTATTAAGACCCTTGGCAGCACAGAACAAGGCCATTCAGCCCACTGAGTCTCTACTGACCCCCCTCAAGTAATCCAATTCCCCTCTGGTGCTGACAGTTTATTTCCTTTGGGTGTCCATCCACCTCCCTTATAAAATCATCAATTGTCTCCATGTCCATTGGCATTGGATTCCAGGTCATTCCTGTTCATCGCATAATCTTCCCTGTCTCTTTTACCCCACACATTTTATTCTCCCTTGTCCTCTAACTATCAAAAGGTAGCAGCAGCTTTTCTTACTCCATCTGAAGTCATCACAGTCTCATGCACCGTGTTCGAATCTCCACTCAATCTCCATTGCTCCAAGGAGAACAATCCCACTTCCTCCCCTCCAACACCAACCTCATCATAAAACTCCTTCGTCCCTGGAACCATTCCGATATATCCATACAACTGAGGTGCTGAGGTGGAGATGGTTGAAAGTGTCAAGTCCCTGGGAGTGATGATCACCAACAATCTGTCCTGGTCCATCCACGTTGATGTGACAGCCAAGAAAGCACAACAACACCTCTCCTTCCTCAGAAAGCTAAAATAATTCAGCACATCCAAGGACTCACAAACTTTTATAAATGCACCATAGAAAGCATCCCATCCAGATGCATCACAGTTTGGTTTGGCAACTGCTCTTCCCAAGACCTCAAGAAACTACTGAGAGTTGTGAATGCAGCCCAGTCCATCTCAAAAACCAGCCTTCCATCCATTGACTCCATCTATATTTCCCACTGCCTCGGGCTCCCACCCCAGTTATATTCTCTTCCACTCTCTTCCTCTGGGCAGAAGATATAAAAGTTTGAATACACGTACAAACAGATTTAAGAACAGTATCTTCCCCACTGTTGTCAGATTTTTAAGCAGCCTTCTCAAATGTTAATTCTGATCTCTCTCGCTCTGCAGCTGTAACACTTTATTCTGCACTCTGTTCTGCTGCCCTGGTGCACTTTGTATGATACAATCTGCCTGTAGAGCACACAAAACAATTATATCTCGCTACGTGACAACAATAAATCAAACAACAATAAATCAATCAACATCCAAGTTGCTCACTTCTTCCCCAGAAGGAGACTCCATATCCTCTGCCTCTGCACTCACTCACATCCTGTTACGTCTCTAATCTCATCAAGTTCTGATGAAAGGTCCTCAACTTGAAATATTTGTGCTGTTTCTCTCCTGGTCTGGGCTGCTGAGTAATTCTACTTCTGTCTTCTGAGTAATTCTGTTTTCTGTCTTTATTTCAGATTTCCAGCCTCTGCAATGTTTATAAAACCTGGGATAGTTGGCCTGACAAGCAGATTGCAGTAAATACTTTACTTTCCACTGAAGCACCGTGGCAAATTAGGAAATTGACATTAAGCATACTTAAGTTCAAAAGCAAAACATAATCAGCAACTTAAGTTGCAAGTTTATTCAACACAGGCACAGTCGACACTTCAAACATATGTGCTTGTTGTTGCAAATAACTTCCTCAAAATCCAGTTATGCAAATTTCAATATGGCAGCAAATAAATTGTAGCATCAATTCTATAATCACCAACATAAAATATCTTTCATGTCTTAGAGACCAAACACATAATGGCAGTGAATATTTCCAATTTAATCCATTTGCGATGTCAGTGCAGCTAGTGTGTGTTCAATTCTTATTTCACACAGAGCATCCACCATCATCAAATTGTGCAAACTTTTCCAGGACTTCATTCTTTATCCAGCTGCTGTTTAATTTACTTGGAAAATCTTCACCTTGCAGGTTTCTCATTTACAATCCACACTGTATTGGACCACACGGAAGCTGGTATGGGACCCATGGAGTGTAGTCCCACCTGCTAACATGCCAGTCAGCCCAGATGCCCCCACCCCATCCCAGTCAATTTATTGGAGACACAATGTACAGGCACTATACGGGGTTTAGCCCATCGCTCCCAGCAGGTAGTCCATGGCAGGAGTTCCTAGCCTGGGGTGCATTGTCCCTAACCCATGGAGAGTGGTCCAGGGTGATATCATACTGCGCAGCCAATCACATTCCTTCACAAACTATGAGGGCCAATTAAAGAAGGTGGAGCGATGGGGCCACTTCACTGTCTGGGGGGATTAGAAACAGTTTGGGGATTGGGGAGGGGGCTCTCCTGATAGGCCTAGAGATCCCACACTGCTTGCTGGGGGGTTGCAAGAGTCCCCTCAGGCTGCCCTGTAGAGAAATATCCCTCACTGTCACCACCCCACCAACACCTTCAACCCCCTGCCCCTGACACCATCATACCACCCCGTCCCACCCCAAACACTGTAACAGTCTGGCAGTAAATTCCAGTTTGGAGCATGCTCTCTGGGACTTACCCACCATCACAGCCCAGAGCTCTGTTCAAACAGGAATGCCTTGGATAGGTCCTCCAACTTAGCGACAGACCACACACCACCCTCAATGGGACAGACAGCCTGACCTCTGGGTGGAGGGTGCCTCATGTGGGGCTTGCCTCACACATTTCAGATGGATGCTGGGATTCAGAAGGCCACAGGAAAGTTTGAGTCCATTTGTGTTGCCTGGGATTTACCTAGCAACACCCTCATTTCCGAGTCCCACTCTATATCCCTGAGCATAAATCTCTCAGCTAACACTCCAGTGACGATAATGAAGCAGTACTGCACTGTCAACAGTGACATCTTTCCAACTGATCTCCCATCTTAGATTCCCTGAAGTGGATATTCTCTTTTTCAATAAGGATCATGGAGTTGTCTCTGATGGCCTGGGCCAATATTTATTTCTGAACTAGCATTGCTAATACAGAGGTGTGCTCATTATTGTGGTGTAAAGGATTCAGGACCCTGGAGCAACCTAGTGATGATGTCACTGAACTCCACATCACTGAGCACAAATATTACAGTGTGACCTGAGTTAAACTGCAATAGATGAGAACTTTAGAGTGTCTTGACAACAGATGGACAGGAACAAGACTGGGGGCTTAATCTGTTATGGACCAGATCAGACCCTCTCAAAATATTTTAAGAAGGTAGCCTAGCCCCTAACATTTTCTTATTTTAAAGTTACATGTGAAGTGGGTATTTCGGGTGTGATGCAACTGGTCAAACCACTCAGCTTTAAGCAAAACAGAATTTATTTACAGTCATAGAGTAATACAGCATGGAAACAGGCCCTTCGGCCCAAAGTGGTCCATGTTGACATGGTACCCACTCAGCTAGTTCTAATTGCCTGCATGTGGTCCAAATCCCTCTAAACCCTTCCCATCCATGTAGCTATCCAAATTTTTATTTTAAATTACACTATTATACCTGCCTCAACCACTTTCTCTGGCAGCCCGTTCCATATACATACCACTCTCTGTGTGAAGAAGTTGCCCCTCAGGTCCTTCTTAAACATTTCCCCTCTCATCTTAAATCTATGCCCTTCCAGTTTTCAATTCCCCATTCCTGGGAAAAAAAGACTATACGCATTCATCCTACCTGTGCCCTTCACGATTTTATACACCTCAATAAGATCACCCCTCATTCTCCTATGTTCCAAGGGATAAAGTCCTACCCTGGCCACCTCTCCCTATAACTCAGGCCTACTAGTCCTAGCAACATCCTCGTAAATCTTCTTTGCACACTTTCCAGTTTAACTATGTCTTTCCTATAACAGAGTGACCAAAACTGTACAATAATACTCCAAGTGCGGCCTCACCAATAACTTATACAACTGTAACATAACATCCCAACTCCTGTATTCAATGCCTCAACCGATGAAGGCCAGCATGCTAAATGCCTTCTTCACCACCCTGTCTACCTGTGATGCCACTTTGAATGAACTATGTACTCGTATTCCTAGGTCCCTCCGTTCCACAACACTCCTCAGGACCTTACCATTTCCTGCATAAGTCCTACCTTGGTTTGACTTTCCAAAGTGCAACACCTCACACTTATCTGTATTGAATTGCATTTGCCAATCCTCAGCTCACTTCCCCATCTGATCAAGATTCCTCTGTAATTTTTGATAATCTTTGCTATCAATGATACCTCCTAATTTTGTATCATCTGCAAACTTACTAGTATTGCCTTCTACATTCACATCCAGATCATTTATGTAAATAACAAATAATAAAGGTCCCAGCACCGACTCCTGTGGTACACCACTGGTCACAGGCCTCCAGTCCGAGAAACAACCTTCAACAATCACCCTCTGCTTCCTACCATCGAGTCAATTTTGAATCCAATTAGCTAGCTCTCCCTCGATCCCATGCGACCTGGCCTTCATGACTAGCCTGCCATGCAGGGCCTTGTCAAAGGCCTTACTAAAGTTCATATAGACAACCTCATCTATCCTCTTGGTTACCTCTTTGAAAAACTCCAAAAGTTTTGTCAGACATGACTTCCCATGCACAAATCCATGCTGACTAACCCTAATCAGACCTTGACTATCCAAATGTTGGTTGATCCTGTCCTTTCGTATCCCTCCAATAACTTGCCTACCACTGATGTCAGGCTCACTGGCCTGTAGTTCCCTGGCTTGTCTTTGCTTCCTTTCCTAAACGATGCAACAACATTAGCCACCCTCTAGTTTTCCGGAACTCCACCAGTGGCCAAAGATGAAGCAAAAATCTCCGCAAGGGCCTCTGCAATTTCTTCCCTAGCCTCCCACAACATCCGAGGATGGACTTGATCAGGCCCAGGGGATTTATCCACCTTAATGCACTTTAAGGCTACAAACACCTCCTCTCTGGTAACATGTATGCAATCCAAAACATCCCAACTTGTTTCCCTTATTTCCTTGGCATCCATGATTCTCTCCTCACAAAACACTGAGGAGAAATATTCATTTAAAAAAATCTTCCCCAGCTCCTGTGGCTCCACACATACACAGCTGATCTTTAAGGGGACCTATTCTCTCCCTAGCCACCTTTTTACTCTTAATATAGCTATAGAGACTCTTGGGATTATCTTTAACTTTATCTGCCAGATCCATCTCATACCCTCTTTTTGCTCTTCTGATTTCCCTCTTAAGTGTGCTCCTACACTTTTTATAGTCATCTCAGGATTCACCTGAGCCCGATAGCTTAAACCCAGTGAATGCCGCCTTCTTTTTCCTGACCAGAGCCTCAATATCCCTCGTCACTACAGTTAAACACTACCGTTGAAACATGTACAAAGGAAAGTGGAATTTAGAATAATGTAACTAATTAGAAAACTTAACCAACCCGGTACAGTAACTTAACTAATTATTTGTTCCGTTATAGTAACATCGCATAAACACACCACTTGGCAAAAAGATAAATTTAAACACAGATTCTTACAGGAAGGAGGGAACAACATCCAGAGAGATTTCAGAGGAGGTCAGTTAGGAATCATTTACTGAAGCTTGCAACCCTTCTGGGACTCACACATCTTGTGACAGCTCCAGCTAAAAAAAAAACTAGAAAACTCTAAACTGGGTGACCTGGCCACTCCCCTTCCATTGTTAAACTGTTTTAGCTTCCAAACTCCTGAGACTCTTTGGTAGGTCTGCTTTTATAACCCCTCTTCAAAAAGACCCAGGATGTAATTACTGTTTTACAGTGACAGCATTGTCACACCATGGACAGTAGTATTTAGCATTAATCTGTAATAAATAGTGTCACTTGGAAGTTGAAGCCTGACGATGGTTCTTGATTTTTGCTTTCTCCTCGATCAGTCAGACTTAATCACAAATCATCATGTGACATCAAGCAATATAATAAAAGAAATGATCACATTGTTGTCTGTGGGAGCTTGCTGTTCACAGGTTGGCTGCTGTGCTTCCTACATTATGACAATGCCTACAGTTCAAAACAGCTTCATTGGCTGTACATACAATGCAATGCCATGAAAGGTGCTATATAAATTTAGGTCATTCTTTCTGTATCAAGTATTTCCATCTGTTGGCTTTGTTTAATGAAAATGTACGAACGATTCATAAAGTGTGAAATCCAAGGCCCAGCTCCTCCAATCAGTGACTCATGACCCATTGCAGCAAAGGGCAGAACAATGAAGAAACCCTGAGCCTACAGCCAGAGGACAGTCTTCCCACTGACCAACGACACCGACCCCTCCACCCCCCACCAACACCCCCGCCCCTTGACCCAATCAGGGTGGAGGTGGGCAGGAAGGCTTTCAGTCACACCTCTAACATAAACATCCAGTCAGCAGAGTCAAGTCTTAGAAACAACTACACACCATTTGGCCCATCATGTCCACATTGGGCAACAAAGATCTCATGACACTAATCCTATTTTCCAGCTCTTGGCCCATAGACGTGGAGGTTATGGCAAAGCAAGTGAAGATCTAAATACTGCTGCAATGTTACGCTAGTTCCTCACTCAACTACCATTTCAGGCGGTAAGTTCCAGATTCCCAACACCCTCTGAGTGAAAAAAAACATTCTCCTCAACTTTTCTCTTAGGCTCCTCCCTCTTTGCTTCAATCCATGCTCCCTGGTTATTGACGAATGGAAAAGTGCCCCCTCTCCACACCATCTATGCCCCTTGTTATTCTGTACAGCTCTGTCAGGTCCCCTTTCAGTCTTCGCAGGAGTCAGTTTGAATAGGTCAGCCAAAGCCTAACTCTGGAGAAGCGCTGCATATTACTGTACTCAGGGTAAAATCTTTGATATTCAAGGCCCAATCAGAAAGGTTTAAAGAATTTCCATCATCTGCGATGTTCTCAAGGCAAGGCAAACAGATATTGTTTTTGGCAATTTGGTAACTGAAAATGCCAAATGGAAAGGCACTTTGAAAGCTGTAGGGAATCCCCTACGCTTTACAGGAATGCTCTTTGTGGATGGGAGAGAGAAAGGGAAATAATTTGAACCACATGACATCAAAGACAACTCACATTTTATACAAAATGATGATGATCTCACTGTCGTGAGGGAATAGAGTGAAGCCAAACAGCACTGTCAGACTGGAGTAATGCAACTATCAAGGGCTTACATTTAAGGAGTGCTTCAGAGACGAGGTTTACAAATATCATTGTCGTTATGACTAGCAGATCACCCATTGCAATGCTCAGGGCTGAAGCAACAATCATCATTAACAAAGTGTGGCAGAACAAAATCCAACAGAAAATAAGCCTGAGCCCTGCAGCAAGTATCGACTCTGCTTAAGATGATTAATACATAACTGGTGGCTCTCCTTCGGTAGTATCTCCCTCAGTATAAACTGTGTCTCTTAGCTGTGTCTGACATCAGCCTTCCTTTCTCTCTCTCCCTCTCTCTCTCATTCACTCTCTCCTTCTCTTTTCTGCTACTTTCAGTTCTAAGTTGATGATGGGCTGTGATGCTGTGGGTGGGAAAGGCAGCATTTCTGTAGCTGAGTTAGAAACATCAAACATTTAAGGCACATATTATCAGTGCCAGCAGAAAAGGAGCCATCCAGCCTCATCCAACTTTCCAGGCCTGCTGCTTACACCATTTGAGTTGACTTCATTTAATTTATTATTGTCTCATGTCCTGAAATACATTGAAAAGTATTGTTTTACAGACTAACCAGATCATCCAGAAAAGAACATGCAGGTGGTGCAGGAGTACCAGGGGTCCCACTGACCAACCGGTGCTCCATTTTGGAAGCTGACGTGGGTGCTGGTACCTCGGCGCAATGCAGTCAGAACCAAGCTTCTGGCACTGCAAGCTTCAGGATAGTGTGTTGCCTCCCTGGTGCCAGGGTCAGGGATGTCACTGAATGGCTGCAGGGCATTTTAAAGGGGAGGATGATGAGAAAGAGGTCATGGTACATGTTGGTATCAATGATATGGGCAAAGTGAGGAATGTGGTCTTGCATCAAGAATTCAGGGAGCTAGTCAGTGGATTAAAAGGCAGGGCCTCAGTCTCTAGATTACTTCTGGTGCCACGTGCGAGCGAGTTTAGAAATAGGGAAATAAGACACATGAATGCATAGCTCAAAAGTTGGTGCAAGAGGGAGGGTTTTAGATTCCTGGATCACTGGGACTCTTTTTGGGGAAGGTGGGACATGTACAAACGAGATAGTCTGCATCTGAAACACTTTGGGACCAATATCCTCGCAGGTAGGTTTGCTGGTGCTATTGGGAGATCAAAAAGGGGAATGGAAAAGGACTTGCGAATAGGATCAGGGAGAATCCTAAGATATTTTCTAAATACATTAAAGGAGAAAGGTTAACCAGGAAAAGAGTAGGGCCCATTAGGCACCAAGGGGGATAACTTGTGTGTGAAGCCACAGGATATTGGAAGGGTATTGAATGAATACTTCTCTTCGGTCTTCACTCTGGAAAAGGAGAACATAGGTATGGATTTCAGGAAAAGGGACTGTGAAGAACTTGCACTGTTTGATATAGGAAATGAGGAGGGGAGGTACTGGAAGCTCTGTCAGGCTGAAAAACAGGTAAATCCCCTGGTCTGGATAAATTGCATCTCAGGCTATTTTGGGAGGCAAGGCAGGAAATTGCAAGGGCTCTGACACAAATGTTTAATTCCTCGCTGGCCATGGGGCAAGTGCCAGGGAACTAGAGGATGGCTAATGTGGTCCCAGGTTTTAGGAAAGGTTGGTAGAGATGAACCAAGAAATTATAGACCTGTGATTCAGGTGTAGGGAAACAATTGGATTATTAATAAGTAGTTGGAAAGGCATGGGTTAAATAGGGATAGTCAGCATGGCTTTGTCAGAGGGAGGTCACGCCTAACAAATTTGTTAGAATGTATTTGAAACTGTGATCATGTGTGGATGAGGGAAGTTCAGTTGATGTTGTTTATATGGATTTTAGCAAAGCTTTTGACAAGGTATCTCACGGAAGACTGATTGAGAAGACTAAAGCACATAGCATTGACAGAAACTTGGTGATATGGATCAGAAAATGGTTTAGTAGTAGGACACGAGGGGTAGTGGTAGAAAGCTGATTGAGTGACTGGAGGCCGGTATTCATTGGTGTACCATAAGGATCAGTACTGGGACCCCTGTTGTTTGTTATACACATAAATGAGAGATGAAAATGTTAAGGGTATGATAAGCAAGGGTACCAAGATTGGTAGGGTGGCTAATAGTGAAGAAGATGGTTGTAGGTTGCAGAAAGATATAGATGGGTCGGTCAGATGGGCAGGCAAGCGGTAGATGGTATTTAACCACTTCCAATAATTCAGGGGTGTCCTGTTGCCCAAAGCGGTTATTGATAGAAAAATCCAACATCACCTCCAGTGTGGTAGCACAGGCTTCGTTTGCCTGAGGACAAGGGTGTTCAAGGACAACAACATCAGATCCAACACCAAGCTCATGTTTTACAGAGATAAAAATACAAATTGCTGGAAAAGCTCAGCAGGCCTGCAGAAAAATCAGAGTTAACATTTCAGGTGGAGTGACCTTCTCCCTTGAGATCTGATGAACAACATCCACAGTTCTTTCAGTTTTTATCATGGCTTACAGAGCTGTGGTGGTTCCCACTCTCCTACGTGGCTCTGAGATGTGGACTGTCTACAGTCGATAACTCAAGGCCCGGGAGAAGTACCCCAACACTACCTGCACAAGGTCTTGTGAATCTGCTGGGAAGAAAGACACATCAACACCAGCATCCTCGGCCAGGCCAATATCCTCAGTATCGAGGTACTGACCACTCTTGATCGGCCAGGAATGACTGGGCACATCGTCCACATGGTCAACACGAGACTCCCCAAGAGGTGCTCTACTCCCAGCTTCGAAATGGCAGGTAAGCCCCAGGTGGACAGTGGAAACGCTTCAGTGATTCCCTCAAGGCCTCACTGGGTAAGGGCAGCATTTCCACAGGCACCTGGGAGTCACTGGCCCAAGACCATCCAATGTGGAGGAGGAGCATCTGGGAAGGCATTGTATGAATCTATGAGTTGATGAAAATCATATCTTACATAACTACAATAGGGTAATAGAACAGAATGCAGAACATATTGTTACAGCTACAGAGAAGGAGCAGAGAAAGATCAATTTTAATATCTCACACATCCATTCAGAAGTCTGGTAACAGCAGAGAAGAAGCTGTTCTTGAATCTGTTGGTGTGTGTTTTCAAACTTTTATATCTTCTGCCCCCGATGGAAGGGAGTGGAAGAGAGTATACCCTAGGTGAGTGGGATCTTTGATTATTTTGGCTGCTTTCCCAAGGCAATGGAAACTGTAGATGGAGTTGATGGATGGAAGGCTGGTTTGTGTGATGGACTGGGCTGTGTTCATGACTCTCTGTAGTTTTTTGTGGTCTTGGGTAGAGCCATCCCAAGTTGTGATGCATCCCAGATAGAATGCTTTCTATGGTACATCCATAAAAATTGGTAAAATTTCTTATGGACATGCCAGATTTCCTTAGCCTCCTAAGGAAGTAGAGACATTGTTGTGCTTTCTTGACCATAGTGTTGATGTGGTTGGACCGGGGCAGATAGGAACTTGACACTTTCGACCATCTCCACCTCAGCACCTCTGATACAGACAGGGGTGTGTCCTCCACTCCACTTCCTGAAGTCAATGACCAACTCCTTCATTTTGCGGACATTGATGGAGAGATTGTTGTCTTTACACCATGTCACTAAGCTCTCTATCTCTTTCCTGCATTTTGTCTTGTTGTTGTTTGAGATACAATCCACTACGGAGGTATCATCAGCAAATTTGTAAATGGAGTTAGAGCTGAATTTGGCCACATAGTTGTGAGTGTATAAGGAGTATAGTAGGGGGATGAGTACACAGCCTTGCGGGGCACTGGTCTTGAGGATTACGATGGAGGAGTTGTTGTCGCTTATCCCTACTGATTGTGGTCTATGGTTCAGGAAGTCAAGGATCCCAGTTACAGAGGGAGGGGCGAAGATCTAGGTCTCGGAGTTTGGAGACGAGTTTGGTTAGAATTATGGTGTTGAAGGCGGAGCTAAAGTCAATAAATAGGAGTCTGACGTAGGTGTCCTTGCTATCCAGATGCTGCAGGGATGAGTGTAGGGTCAGGGTGATGGTGCCTGCTGTGGACCTGTTGCGGTATTAGGCAAATTCTGGTAGATGAAGGCAGTCTGGAAAACTGGAGCTGATTTGGGGCATGACTAACCTCTCAAAGCACTTCCTAATGATAGTTGTCACAGCCCACGGGAGGTAGTCATTGAGGCAGACTGCCTGATTTTTCTTTGCACTGGGGTAACGGTGGTCTTCTTGAAGCAGGTGGGGACTTTGGATCATAATAAGAAGAAGTTAAAGGTGTCTCTGAATATCCCCACTAGCTGGTCCACACAGTATGAATACATGTCTGGGGATTCCACCTGGGCCAGTCACTTTCCTCAGGTTCACCGTGGGATTACAGTGGAATAGGATAGTGGACAATCCAGAGTGAGAAGAATTAACTTGCAAAGAGCCAAGTTCAATGGAGCAAGGACAGAGCTGAACTGGACAGAATGGAACTAAAGGCTGCAGGAGAAACAGGAACTGAACAATGGGCTACCCTCAAAGCAGAGCTGGTTTGGATACAGTCAAAGTATATTCCCTCAAAAAGGACAAACAATTTCAGAGCTTCCTGGATGATGAAGGAGATATACAATGCGATAAAGGAAATAAACATTATGATAAAGAGGAAAAAGTGTGTTTATGGCAGGATTCAGGTAGAAATTAAAATTGAGAACCAAAAGAACATGGAAGGTTCGGAGAGAGTAGGGGGGATGGAGGTAAAAAGCATATTAGAGAAGTAGAGGAAAATTATGAGAAAAGACTGGAAGCCAATATAAAGGGAAATCCCAAGGCCTTTTACAGGCATATAATCAGTAAAAGAATGGTAAAAGGAGGCACAGGGTTAATTAGGGACCTAAAAGGGCATTTGATTTACACATGGAGACAGGGGGCATGGCTGAGGTGTTAAATGAATACTTTGTATCTGTCTTTCAAAAGGAAGATGATGCCGCCCAAGCTCTGGTGACAGAGGAAGAATCTCAGAGAAAGAGTTTAAAATTGAGAAGGAGGGGGGATTGGATAAACTGACAAATATTTGATAAGACACTAGGACGGGGTGAGATGCATCCAAGGGTATTGGAGGGAGTCGGAGTGGAAATTACAGAGGCACCAGCAATATTGTTTCAGTCCTTCTTGGCTTTTGAGGTGGAGGGTTCAGTGATGGAGAAACTGCGTAAATCAGTTGTTGGAGATGGAATTATTGTCACATGGAAAAAAAATGTGAGATAACTTGGAAGAGCCAGTATGGCTTTTTGAAATGGAAATTGTGTCTAACTAAGATGCTGGAGTTTTGAAGACATAACTGAGAGGGTTAGTGAGGGTAACAGTGTTAATGTGGTGTACATGGTCCTTACAAAGGTATTTGTTACAGTGCTGCACAACAGACAGAGGAAAGGGTCAGGAGATGGTATAAAAGGAACAGCCACAACATGGATACAAAACTGGCTGAGTGTGGGACATGGGGAGTAGTGCTTATTTCAGATCTTTCAGGCTGGAGGACATGTTGCAGTGACGTTCTCAGGGTGGTTTTTGGGAATGATAGTCCTGGGACACATTGTGCTGTGGATCCCATGGAGGCACCTACTCCAGGTCTAGAGGTTACAGTGAAAGCAAAGACCCGAACTCAATAGTTTTAGGGTACAGGTGGATAGATTGTAGTTAGGCAAAGGAATCATTGTTTTATCAGGGTTAGATGAAAGTGGAATTTAAAGCAAGCAGATCAGCCATGATCCTATTGAATGGCAGAGCAGGCTCGAGGGGCCAAATGGCCTACTCCTGTTCCTGTTCTCTAGGTTTCATTGTGGAGACTCCAGTCTGGACAATGAAAGCTGTGCACTCCCCCCAAGTGGGGGAGGCTGAGGGGCACTCTCTCCTCTCCCCCAACCCCCCTGTACACCCCTGGTTGCATTTCTGAAACCTCTCGGTTTGGCTTCAGGGGTGACTGGTAGGGGGGAGTTAAATCCGGTGACAAGGGTTATCAGTGAGATACAAACACATGGAGATATGATCCTCACCATTACCATCTGAGGAGAACTTCATTTGGAAAGTTTACCTCAACAGCAAGTGTCTGACCATGGACTTTCACTCAATTAACTCATCGCACTCACTATTCACACCACCTCAGGGACTGGATTCAGAGTTGCCAGGAACAGAAAACTGCAAGGCTTTACGGGAACAACATGGGAGTGCAACTAAATGTACTCATTGTAAAGAGACAGCACAGGAATGATGGGCCAAATGGCCTCCTTCAGCACTGGATGATTCTGTGGTCGTGGGGTATCACAGACACTTCCAGACCACAGCCTCCTGATGAATCAGTAGCGCTGTTTGAAGATGAGAAATACTTTACCACATAATTTGACAGCTTGGCTCACTGATTGGATGTAATAGCATCCAAATGTTATTACCTCTGAATAATCTCTCATTAGGTCACAAGGACACAAACCTCTCTTCCTATCTCAACCACCACCACTTCCACTTCCCAGCAAATTATCATCATCCTTACACTGTTAGGTAGCTGAAAAATGTAGGTGTCACCGAGATCGAAGATTGTTGCAAGGATTAATAAATGTGTGGTTCGCTGACAGTCGACAGTTCATTCGGCCCACTTACAGCTGACTGGAGTGAATCTGGAATGAGCAGCTTTGAGGCTAGTGACCTCACTGTCAGAGTCACATTGTCACACACACATGGTCATTTGTAAAAGCTAAACAGCAGGGCCCATACCACTCCAGGGGGTACCAATATGTGGGATAGGGAGGGTTTGGGGGGATATGGAGAGGCTGAGGGCAGATGGGAAGCTGGTGGTAATTCCTGAGAATGCTGTGCGCTGTAGGGATATGGGGAATGTTAAGTCTCTCCAGAAATTACAAATCAACTCAAGGATATTACAGCAATCAGCAGGCAGGATGGTGAAGTGATTGAAGCTGACAACGATTAGTTACCAGCTTTTCAGATTCAGGAAAGTCAACATCCTGATCAGGGTAACGTCAGCAGAGTTCCATAATCCCTGAGCCCAGCCCCATAACAATATGGAAATATTAATGTGACTACTGTCCTTTCTCATCACCACTTCCACCATTTTTACATCCTCGGTGTCAGGGAATTGAAGCTCCATTTTGGTCTCTGAAGTGGGTGTGAAAGATTGGTGACCATCATTGTACGATTTAGCAGAGGTCTCTCACATATCAAGATGTGGATTAGGCACAAGAGAAGGCCATTCAGCCCTCCAAGCCTGTTTCACCACACCCCAGATGACATGTGACTCCCTAAGGGAGGGGTGCACTGGAAATCAGGGCCCACCAGTTTCCAAAAGCCTGAAATCTGACCAACTGAATCTCTTGGATGGTTAATGTGTTAGATTATAAGCACTGCCTAAGATAAAGGAAACCCACAGGAATATGGTGGTGGGAGAATAAGAATTAAGAATTGAAACTGCATGGGGCATAGGTGGGGAGGGGGGGTTGGGGGGAGGAGAAGGTGATTATCTGCCACCTCTGTTTTGGGACTGTGCCACATTGTTGTCAACCACTACACTCCCTTGTCAGTAGCCGGTCAGTTGGACCCAGGAATTTTTCTTGAATTGTAAGTTCTTCTTTTCTGAGTCTCTCACAGCAGCTTTCCACCCATGAAGGGGGTGGGGGAGGAGAGAGAGAGACAGGGTGACCAGTCTGTCTTAGCTTGCAGACTTTTGGAAATCTGAGTGTCACTGCCCTCTTCTCTGTTCTCCAGTTGACAGGGGTTTCAAATCAATACTGAGCCATCCAATAAGGTACAGATTGATAGCCAAAAGCTCAGTCAGAGGTAGGTTTGAGGCAGCATCTTAAATGAGGTGGGAGATGGAGTGTGTTTGAAACAGTTAGGGAGAGAATTTTGGACCTTAGAACCCAGGCATCTGAAGGGAACAACTCAGAGATAGTAAGAACTGCCGATGCTGGAGTCAGAGATAACAAGGTGTAGAGCTGGAGGAACACAGCAGGCCAGGCAGCATCAGAGGAATAGGAAAGCTGACGTTTCGGGTCAGGACCCTTCTACCACCTGCCAGTTAGCGGAGTGATTACAATCAGGAATGCTCGAGAATCAGAGGAGTGCAGCCATCTTGGAAGGTAGGGCAATCGAGGCTGAAAGTCACTTTCTGGCACTTGCCTCTCACATCCCATTCTTCCTGAGAACATGGGATCCATTATTTCTAAGTAAGACAAGTTTGGGAGCCACAGACCTGTTAATTTATTGACACCCTTTGGCATTGCTCACAATGGCGATGGGATGTGCTGCACGAAAACAATATTAAAAAGGCATTATGTCCAAACTATAGAAGAAGTACAGAGCAAGGAGAATAGTCATGAAGCAGAAACAGCAGCAAGAATGAAGGGATGCAACAATTTAAAACTAAAACCATTGGACCTCATAAGTAACCGCTTACCTGGTTAATGATGCTGTAAATATTCTGAGAGGCGATGACTGCTGGTGTGTGAAATATATTTGTTCGTCAATTTGATTTGCAATTTAGAGACAGCATGTGAGTCAACATTTTTTGATGGATGACAGTGAATTGATGGTCCATTATGCAAATCAAACTGAGGAGAGGTATAAGTTGTGCTGCATTCCTCATTTTTATCACATTCGATTACATTCCTGACACAGTCTCCAAAACGCCTCAACTCGACACAAAAAAAAGATCAGCCATCTGTTTATGGACAAAGCAAACAACAGGCTGTGACCCAGTGACCTATCCTCCTGCCCAGCTCAACAAGCAGCCAATTGAGAACATGGTAATTTGGATGGTCTCGGGGGAAAAGCCTTTGTCCACAGACAGTGTTGATGCTAATAGCTGACACCCTCGAGATGGATTCTCATTTCAAACCACTGCAACAATGTAAAAATCACAGCCGAGTGATAAAGTGAAATCATACAGGCACTTTTGAACATATTATAATCAGAGTTTATATTTTAAAATAATTTTTAATAGACAAAGAAAGCCACCTTTAAGGAGACAGAAAGCAAGTTGGGATAGAATAAAGAACATACATTTCCAAAGCACCTTCCACAAAACCTAGGACATCCCAAACAGCTTGTCAGGCAATAAACACAACTGATTCATAGTCATGATCGAATGCAGCTGCAAATTTGCACATAGCAAGATCCCGTAAACTACAATCGCATCACAACATAGTCACATGATTCGGTTACACTGTTTGAGGGGTCAATATTCGCCAAGGGAGCAACAAGATCTCACTGTTCTTCAAATTAGTGGCCATGGAATATTTTGGGGTCCAAACAAGATGACAGAAATAGCCTCAGGCTAACATTTAATTTGAAAGACAGACCTCCGACAACACAGAATTCTCTCAGCACTGACCCTCCAACAGTGCAGCACTCCTTTAGTACTAACAGCACTCCCTCAGCACTGACCCTCC
>NC_063349.1:57858892-57905518 GCF_021869965.1 Rhincodon typus
TTAAAGGGATGATAGTGGATAGGCAATGGCAAACATTCAGGGAATGCATGGGGGAACTTCAACAACTGTTTATTCCTGTCACAAAAGCAAAATGGGTAAGAGGACCAATCCATGGCTTACAAAGGAAATTAGAGATAGTATCTGATCCAAGGAAGAAGCATACTGATTGGCCAAGAAAAATAATAAATCTGAGGATTGGGAGCAGTTTAGAATTCACCAAAGAAGGACCAAAGGATTGATTAAGAAGGGGAAAATACAGCACGAAAGTAAGTTTGCAGGGACCATAAAGACTGACGCTAAGAGTTTCTATGGATACGTGAAGAGAAAGAGATTGGCAAAGACAAATGTAGGTCCCCTACAGACAGACACAGGGGAATGTATCATAGGGGACAAAGAAATGGCTGAGAAACTGAATACATACTTTGGTGATAGTAGAAACTGCAGATGCTGGAGAATCTGAGATAACAAGGTGTAGAGCTGGATGAACACAGCAGGCCAAGCAGCATCAGAGGAGCAGGAAGGCTGATGTTTCGGGACTAGGCCCTTCAAGTTCGCTGTCCCAGAAGTGGGGAACCCGGCGGCGGAGGATGTGACGTCATCCTTGGTTGCTCTGACAGTGGCCACATGGCCAATGGCGGCGGGCACATTGTGGGGAAGGTCCTGGGTAGGGTTGGGGATTTGGGGGGTAGAGGAAGCCCGTTTTGGGTGGCAGGCACCAGTAAGTTTACTGTACTTACGGTTTTTTGTGTCCAATAAAGCTGAGTAGAATTGTGAGTTCAGGTTGTGGATCCTACGAAGAATAAAAAACAGGAGAGATCCTTTGCAGGTCTGGGAGAGGAAGGCTCTGAGCTGGGGTAGGCTTGATTGTAGTGCCAGGAGATGCCAGCGCATTGCTGTGAGTGTGTGTTTCAGGAGTCGCAGGGAGAAATCTTCTGAAGGGTCTCAATGTTCTAAATGTAGATATTGTCACGGCTGGGGCCAAAGTGGGAAGGCCTGAATGTGGACTGTAGTCCATTGGGGATGATCTGGTTCCATACGCAGGTACTAAGAAAGATAATGTGGCTGTAGTACCTGGTTTGCTTCAGGACATGGTCGAGCATTTTCAAGGCCGAAGAGATTATGAGAGAGTTGCAGTGGGAGAGAGATCCACTGAGGTTTTTCCGGAGGGAGGAAGGTAACTTCTTCAGGATAGGCATCCTTAGAAGAGGCTTCGCAGTGGGGTTAAAATTGTTTCAGAGATAGTAGGAACTGCAGATGCTGGAGAATCTGAGATAACAAGGTGTAGAGCTGGATGAACACAGCAGGCCAAGCAGCATCAGAGGAGCAGGAAGGCTGACGTTTCGGGCCTAGACTGTCTTCACAAAAGAGGACACAAATCAGATACCAGAATTGTTGGAGGATGCAAGATTTAGTGAGAGGGAAGAACTGAAGGAGATCAATATTAATAGAGAAATGGTGCTGGGAAAGTTGTTGGGATTGAAGGCCAATAAATCCCCAGGGCCTGATAATCTATATCCCAGAGTGCTTAAGGAAATGGCTCTAGAAATAGTGGATGCATTGGTGGTCATCTTCCAGGATTCTATAGACTCTGGAACAATCCCTGCAGATTGGAGGGTGGCTAATGTCGCTCCAATATTCAAAAAGGGAAGTAGAGAGAAAACAGGGAATTTTAGACCAGTGAGCCTAACATCGTGGGGACAATTCTCTAATCCATTATTAAGGATTTTACAGCAGAGCATGTAGAAAGCAGTGGCAGGATCAGACAGTCAGCATGGATTTATGAAGGGGAAATCATGCTTGACAAATCTGTTGGAATTCTATGAAGATGTGACTGGTAGAGTTGACAAGGGAGAACCAGTCGATGTAGTATATTTGGACTTTCAGAACGCATTTGACAAAGTTCCGCATAAAGAGATTAATGTGCAAGATTAAAGCGCATGGGATTAGGGGAAATGTATTGAGATGGATAGGAAACTGGTTGGCAGAGAGGAAACAAAGAGCAGGAATTAATGGGTCCTTTTCAAATTGGAAGGCAGGAACTAGTTGGGTACCACAGGGATCGGTGCTGGGACCCCAGCTATTCATAATATATATTAATGATGTGGATGAGGGAACAAAATGTAACATCTCGAAGTTTGCAGATGATACCAAGTTGGGTGGGAGGGTGAACTGTGATGAGGATGCAGAGATCCTTCAGCATGATCTCGACAGGTTGGGTGAGCGGGTAAATCAATGGTAGATGCAGTATAATTTGGATAAATGTGAGGTTATTCACTTTGGAAGCAAAAACAAGAAGGCAGGTTACTGAATGGCTGTAAATTGGGAGAGGGGAGTATGCAGTGGGACCTGGGTGTCCTTGTGCACCAGTTGCTGAAGGTAAGCATGCAGGTGCAGCAGGTGGTAAAGAAGGTAAATGGTATGTTGGTCTTCATTGCGAGAGGTTTCGAGCACAGGAGCAGTGATGTATTGTTGCAGTTATACAGGGCCTTGGTGAGGCCACACCTAGAATATTGTGCGCAGTTTTGGTCTCCTTTTCTGAGGAAGGATGCTCTTGCTCTCGAGGGAGTGCAGCGAAGGTTTACCAGGCTGATTCCGGGGATGGCGGGTCTGACGTATGAGGAGAGATTGATTAGGTTGGGATTGTTTTCGCTCGAGTTCAGACGAATGAGGGGGGATCTCATAGAGACTTATAAAATTCTAACAGGACTGGACAGGGTAGATGCAGGGAGGATGTTCCCGATGGTGGGTGTGTCCAGAACCAGGGGTCACAGTATGAGGATTCGGGGTAGACCATTTAGGACGGAGATGAGGAGACATTTCTTCACCCAAAGAGTGGTGAGCCTGTGGAATTCATTTCCACAGGAAGTAGTTGATGCCAAAATATTGAATTTATTCAAGAAGCAACGAGATATAGCAGTTGGGGCGAATGGGTTCAAAGGTTATGGGGAGAAAGCAGGATTAGACTATTGAGTTGGATGATCAGCCATGATTGTGATGAATGGCAGAGCAGTCTTGTAGGGCTGAATGGCCACCTCCTGCTCCTATCTTCTATGTTTCTGTGTTAACTTCCTCTCTCCATAGATACTGTCAGACATGCTGACGTGGGCATTGTTGGCTGCCCAGCATTTATTGCCCATCCCTAGTTGCCCCTTGAGAAGGTGGTGGTGAGCTGCCTTCTTGAACTGCTGCAGTCCATGTGCTGTATGTTGACCCATGATGTCCTTAGGGAGGGAGTTCCAGGATTCTGACCCAGCAACACTGAAAGAATGGCGATATATTTCCAAGTCAGGATGGTGAGTGGTTTGGAGGGGAACTTGCAGGGGGTGGTGTTCCCATGTATCTGCTGCCCTTGTCCTTCTAGATAGAAGTGTTTGTGGGTTTGGAAGGTGCTGTCTGAGGATCTTTGGTGAATTTCTGCAGCGCATCTTGTAAATAGTACACACTGCTGCTACTGAGCGTCGGTGGTGGAGGGAATTCTCTTGGTGCATTCTCTTGCTGCTTATGGTGTTCGGGTTGGCTGGGAGAATGCCCTAGTTGTATGAATAGGCGCACCAGATGTTTCACTAACAAGAAAATAACTATTTACTCTAATCAAACTTTATTAACCAGTGGCAAAAAGGAAAAATAAATTGTTAACATTACTTTACAACTTAAACTCTACCCCTTTTCGAGCTCCCATAGCACAAGGCACAAGTGTTATGGGTAAAGAGGGAATAAAACCACAGGAGTTCCGTGCTGGCACCAGTCCAGATGAGAGATGGCGATGAGGTGTTGATTTTCCTCTGACACCTTCTGATCCTTTGCTGATGATGAGAGGTTGTGGATACCCTGCCTTTGTTCTCAGTTTTTAATTGGTTGAAGATTTGCCCTTTCAGTGTCTTGGAAAATGATTTCCCCCTTTTCCTTTCAGCAAGTCAATTTGCAGAAAGCAATTTACAGGGAAATGTGAACAGATACCAGGATATTGTCTGTTACTTCTTCACACATGAGGGAGGGAGACGTATGCATGTACTTTTGTATGCAGGTATCCATGTATGTATGTATGTCTGCATGTTCATGCATACCTGCCTTCCCTTTGCTGGATAGATACTGTTCCTCTCTTGTCCATATTAACAACCTATGGTGACCTGCCCAGGAACCTATGCTGAATCCTCCTGTCCCCACACCTCCTGGTCCTGATTGAAAAGCCAGTTGAAAGATTGTATCTGGGCAAAACTGTCCCAACCCACTTGTGGTGCTGATGTGCCTAGCCTCCTCACTCATTGTTCAAACAAGGCAATATTGTACATAAACTCACAAGCTGCCACAGTAACTTGTTCTTATTTAAGCTACAAATACCTTCTTACACAGCTTCCTTGGTTTAGAGCAGTTCCTTTTCCATCTTTTTAATTCACAGCCCAAAAAATGGTCTTTACAATGTTAGCTGGCCTGGAATGTGCTGTTTTTTGCCTCCCTCCCTTTTTGAATAAAGGAATTACATTCACTATTTTCTAATCTAATGTGACAGTCCTGTAGGGAGTTTTGTAAAATGAAAAGGAATCTATCATCTGCCTCACCTTTAGGACCATGGGATGAACTCCATGAGGACCCATCACTCATCAGCACAAAACTCCAGCTATTTACTCAGTGCCACTTCCCTGGTGGTTGAGATTTTCCTGACCCTTTTATGCCTTCATAATTGGCCTGCTTAAATTTTTAAAAATAGTTCTGGATCCACACCTCTCTCCCTCAAACTGAATGTAAATGTCATGATCACTGCTCCTTTGTGACCCCTTCATGATGAGGTCACTAATTAGCCCCAGCTTGTTGCACAGCACCAGGTCTGGGGTGGCTTGTTTCTGCTTAGCTCCAGAATGTGCTGTTCCAACAAACTATTCTGAAAACATTCTATGGTCTCCTCATCTTTGCCCATCTGACTTTTCCAGTTGATATGAAGATTAAAATCTCCCATGTTTATTAATGTGCCTTTCTGACAAGCTGTCCTGATTTCTTCCTTCCCCCATCCTTCTCCTGTGTGATTACTGTCATGAAGCCTGTACACTATCTCCCAACATAAGTGAATTCTTGTCTTTGTCATTTCCCATCTCTACCCGAACTGTTCCCACATACTGATTTCCTGAACTGAGGCCATCCTTCCAATTGTGATCATACCATCATTACCCCTCCACATTTTCCTTGTTTCCTGCCAAACATCCCTTTCCCAAATATCCTGTACGCATCAAGATTCAGGTTCCAATCCTGTCATCCTGTAGCCATGTGTCTGGAATGGTTACCAGATCAGACTTATTCATTTCTGTTTGCTCTCTCAGTTCATTTGTTTTGGTTCAAATGCTGTGTGCATTGAGAAACAGAGACAGCTCCCAGGTTCATAGACACTTAGATCACTAAAGGAGGCCATTCTTCTCATGGTGTCAATGCTAGTCCACAGACATGTGACTACACTGATCATATTTTCAGGAGAAGCAGTGGCATTGTGATGATGTCACTGTAGCAATCCAGAACCCCAAGCCAATAATTTGGGGACATGGGTTTGAAATTTTCTTTTTCCTTTATTCATTCACAGGATGAGGACATCATCCCTAATTGCCCTGAGGGCAGTTAAACAGTCAACCACATTGCTGTGGGTCTGGAGTCACATGTAGGCCAGACCAGGTAAGGATGGCAGTTTCCTTCCCTAAAGGACATTAGTGAACCAGATGGGTTTTTCCCGACAATCAGCAATGGATTCACGGTCATCATTAGACACTTAATTCCAGATTTTTTTTATTGAATTCAAATGCCACCATCTGCCGTGGCAGGATTCAAACCCAGGTCCTCAGAACATTACGTGAGTCCCTGGATTAACAGTCCAGAGATAATACCACCAAACCCTCACCTCCCCCATTGAATCCCATCAGTACAGCACCCACTCTGCTCAGCATTGGTGCCAGTGGCCCACAAATACATTAAATGAACAACAAATAAATCTCTCTAATCCAATTTGCCCAAAACCAATTTGCATGCGGCTCAGATAACAGTACAGAGGTTGCGACCTTTAAGGTTCTGCTTCCTAATTCGGTGTCTAGCTCCTCATACTGACTGTATAGAATATCCTTGTTTATGCTGCTTACGTCATTGGCACCCACACAGACCATAACAACTGGATCATTCCCTATTGCTGCAGGCTCCTCTCCAGCCCTGAACCAAGATACCAAACCCTGGCACCAGGAAAATGACACAGCCTGCCCTTTGCATTCTCTCCTATTGACATGCAATGTCTCCTGTCACTTTCAATGTCCTTGCATTCTCCACAGACAGCTGATCCTGCTTTACAAGACAGAAAGCTTTTCTCTGACAAGCAGCACAATCTATGCGGCATTTTCTATTGTTCCTGTTGCTGGACCAATGCGATTGTTAACAACATTCACCCTGGTAGCTCAGCGTTGACAGGTCCTTATCACAACAATACGGTCTGACATTTCAATCAGCACCATTCTGTCTAACTTACTCACTTCATACAGATCACTTACAGCCAAGGGACTCCCCGGCATGGGGTTGGTAGGTGAAGGTATGGAGCGAGGTGTGATGCAGGGGTGGGGGGGAAAATTGGTTTTGTTTTTTCATTCCCAACATGTGGGAATGGCCAACGTTTGTGGTCAGCCTCCAGCTAATGCAGATCCCGGAGTTCCTTGTTTGATATGACAGAAAGGTTTGTTTTGTTGTGCTGCTGAGATGATTGGCCACTGCAGAAGTAGGTGCTAATGACAGACCTGTTACAAAGCATGGTCTACCAGACTGAATCTAATACTGCTGCCATTCCTTCAAGCATGTTGAATCGAGACTGGAACTATCCTCCTGCCTCATGCATCCCAATCCTCCTCCTTCCGAACCCCAGCAGTCTCACACATTCAGGTGAATATTCTCGTCTTCTGTATTACACCAATTGAAACACTAAAACAGTGTTCTTTTTGTTTCTTCTTTGGGATGTAGGAGTTACTGGCTGGGCCAGCATTTATTACCTGTCCCTAATCAACCTTTGAATTTAAGTGTCTTGAACCATTTCAAAGGGCAGTTAAGAGTCAGCCACATTTGCTGTGGGTCTGGAGTCACATATAGGCCCAACCAGGTAAGGATGGCAGCTTCCTTCCCTAAAGGACATTAGTGAACCAGGTAGGTTTCTCCCCAACAACCAACAAGGGATTCACGGTTATCATTAGATTCTTAATTCCAGAGATTTTATTGAATTCAAATTCCACCATCTGCCGTGGCGGGATTCGAACCCAGGTGCCCAGAACATTATCTGGGTCTCTGGATTAACAGTCCAACAATAATACCACTAGGCCATTGCCTCCCCACTCAATAAGTCAGAGATAAATTGAGAGAAATTAGTTCCTCTGGTGAGGATGAGTTGGGGTCTAGAAGAAAAGGCAGAATCTTCAAACTGAACCAGGAGAGTTAAGGAAGCAATTCATAAGGCCATAAGGCCTAGGAAACTGGAGTAGGCCATTCAGCCCATCGAGTCTACTCCACCATTCAATGAGGTCATGGCTGATCTAATAATCCTCAACTCCACTTTCATGTCACCTTCAATTCCCTTACAGAGTAAAAACCAGTCTCACAGCCTTGAATACATTTAACAACACAATCCTGACAGCTCTAACATGAAAGGCGAGTGGAAATCAAAATTTTACGCCCACCAAACACACACTCAAACTAAACAGTTAAAGCTGAGTGGGGTAAAGGTGGATCAATAGAAAATTTCAAAGATTGTTAGTTTTTTTATTGGGTAACGGTTGTCGAGTCAAGGCAGATAAATGGAGAAATACAAATTGAAATGAAATGGTGGACCAGGCGTAGGGGTTAATGACCTCCCCCATCCTGTTTTTATTGAGAGAGTCACTGATGGAGACTGTGATCCTGAACGAAAAAATTTATAGACAATTCACTGATTCCACAACTTTCCCAATATAACATTCCCAACAACATGAAATTTTGTGACTTCTGCCTTAGCATCAGCAGCATCACTGCGACAATGAATTAATTACTAGTTAATTAAAAAGAAATAAAAGGTGAAGTGTTATTAAATTAAACATAGGATCTAATTAAACAACTCTTTGTAGATTAACTTGTACTGCAGAATGGTAGTTTGAGTTGCAAATTTTATAGATGACCTTAAATTGTTCCCTAACTATATCTTTAGGAGTAATGCCTTTATCTATTAGTTTGCCATTTCTCAGAGCGGGTCAAGGTTTAGTTTACTGACCTGACAAATGGTGGTTACAAAAACTTTGAATTGTTGTAGTGTAAAGAACATAAAAGCTGAGAGCTGGGATCAGCCATTCAGCCCTTCGAACCTGTTCTGGCATTGAACAAGGTCATGGCTGATCTGAATCCCACCTTCCCATATTATCCCCTTCTCCCTAATTCGCTCAATATCAATTAAGAAATTTCTCTCCATCCTCTGCAGGTGATAGACAATTCAGAATTACAGCGTATTAATTGAGATTATGTACATGCGCATGAAGGGGGTGGGATTGGATGGTTACCACAGCCATGAAGGGACACTTACTGATACGAATCTGTAATCAGATGAGTTGTGAACCTGTACAGTTTCACTTTGTGAATAACAGGAGTATAACAGTGTAAATTTTTAAGAGGTAATGGATAGTCTTTAATAGGGATGTTGACAATCTCGTGTAGAATGGGCAGGTAAGAGGTACACAAAATATAATACAGAAAAGTGTGATGTGGCTCATTTCAGAAGGAAGAATGGGGAGAGGGATTATAGAATAAAAAATACAATTTTAAAGGCAGTACAGTCACAGAGGGTATTGGCAGCAAGGAGTGGTGTATGTACATAAATCATTGTTGGTGACAGGACAGCTTCAGATAGTGTTAAACAGTTTCGAGTACAAAAGCAAGATATAGAGGATGAACACAAAAAAACAGACAGTGCTGTAGAAACTCAGCAGGTCTGGCAGCATCAGAGGAGACAAAAAAAAAGAGTTAACGTTTCAAGTCAAGGACCCTGATGAATTTGTGCAAGACAATAGTTCAGACTCAGCTGGAGTATTCTGTCCAGTTCTGGGCCCCACATTTTATAAAAAGCACTGGAAGGATTTAGAGAGAAAGCAGAATAGATTCACAACAATGGTTCCAGGAAATGAGGAATTCCAGATCCATGGAGAGATTGTGAAGCTGGGACTGGGTTCCCTGGAGAAGAGAAGGTTAGGAGGAGAGCTGTTCAAGATCATGAATGGTCTGGGCAGAGACGATAGCCTGGGGGGGCAGGGTTTGAGAATCAGACAATACCCATTTAAGGTGATGAATAAAGAACGAATACAGGAATATTTTTCTGAGGCAGTGAGTAGTTCCGGTCAGGAATGAACTGTCTGAAAATGAGGTGGAGACAAGGTCAACTGTAGCTCTCAAAGGGAACTGGATAAGCTTCAAAAGCAAAAAGATTTTGCAGATAAATCTGAAATTTCCATTGCCTTATCAGACCATAGGGCTGCTCTTTCAGCAGGGAGCTGGAGAGAGAGCTGGAGCTGGTGTTTTAACCTGAGGGTCACCATGCTTCAGGTGAGGGATATCATTGAGTAGGAGAGTCCACAGCCAGTGTGAGAATTGAGCCACACACCAGCCATCTAGCCGATGAGCTAATCCAAACCCCTGATGGACTGCAGCGAAAAGGTGGAGTGGGACCAGCTGAAATTCCATTGCAGAAAACCAGCACAGACTAAATAGGCCAGAGAGCCTTCCTCAATGCTGTCATTGGTAATCCTTGATACTCTATGGGTTGGGTCATAGGAAAACAAGCAGGTACACCTGTACAGTAGGGTGCTGCACCATTCATAGCCCACCCACCTTCAGCCCAATGTATGCCCCCCCACCGAGATATTCCAGGAAGTGGGGGTAGGAGTGGGGGTGGGATAATGTCAGATAAGTCACCTCCCATGGTGCAATTGACGACTTTGAGCAGGCAATTGATAGTCATTTAGAGAACAGGAATAAAAAATAAATATGAGAAGTTAAGGACTATATTCTGACCAAAGGAAGCAGTTTGTAGGCTTTCCATAAATAGTGGTAAGCTCAAGAATTGGGAGTAATTTGGAACCCAGAATAGAATGACTAAGAAACTGATAAAGCAAGGGAAAAGAGAATATGATTGCATGATAGTGAGAAACTAGACTGTAAAATCTTCTTTAAGTTTGCCAAAAGGAAAATATAGCAAGAAACGTATGTCCATTAGAGGTGGATGCAGGAGAATTTATAGTTTTTTTTTCTGTTCATTGATGGGAAATGGGTGTCGTGATTATAACTGGGTTAGCCAGCTGGACCTCATAGAATATGAGTTCCCTGATTGGGGCTGTTAATCTGGTATTTATTGCCCATCCCTAATTGCCCTTGAGAAGGTGGTGGTGTTGTGAAGTTGGTGTGTGTAAAGTTGTAAAATGGGGGAAAGCATTGCATCATCCTTTTATATGGTGATGTTTTCTCAGTGCTTAGAGTTAAAATGGATGTCTGACCAGCAGCTTAAAGTGGAGGTGCACACAGAGAGAGACCCCGAATGGAAACATTTTGTATTGAACAGCATTTTCACCAAGACAACAAGTCTTTTCAAATTTAGCCAATCAATTTAAACCAAGTCCTTAGATACTTAAAACCTGTCAAATTTAAATCTCTTGGTGTTGACAAATTGAACCAATCCAATTGTAAAAGAATTAATAAGTCATCAAAGATATAAAGATAAGGAAAATCAGGGAGAGCCAATGGTCGCCTGAAGTGAACGCAAATCCGCTATCTGAGAAATAAATTTGGCTCTCACAGAAAAAAATCATTAAGCTCTCTTAAAAGAAAACATCAAAGGTACCATGGCATTTTTTATTTAGCTCAGGTTCCTCACAGAGGGAATTATAGGGAAAACACCGATGACAGCAAGATCAGCTGAAGAAAGGCATTTGTGACTTGAGATCAACAGAAGAAAGACTGGAGAAGAAAGAATGTTCCAGAAGACACAGTCTGTGCAAACTTGGAGAGATTAAGTTTTAATTTATTGTTGTCTTATTAATTGGGTTTATGTAAGTGAGACTTGTGTTTATTTGAATAGCACTCCAATAGAATTTAGTTCAGTTAGGGAATAGTTAGGAGTTAGGGAGGAATTGTTCAGGTTGTCAGTCGTTCTGTTAATTTCTTCACTGTTAGGGTTAAATAAAAAAAATTGTTGCTTGTTACTTATAAAGTGACTATCAGGGATTTTCTTTCATTTAACTTCCCCTTCTCTGTAACAGTTGAACAGATTAGGCGCAGTGAGTTGAGCTTCTCTCGGTCTTTTGGGTTTAATTATTAGAAGGGGACCTGTACTCCCACTGTAACAGATTGGGGGCTTGTGTTTCGATTTTAATTATCAGAGGGGTTAGACCTCCTGTTCCTCACAGTGGTGCACTGCCTTCTTGAACCGCTGCAGTCTATGTCCAGTAGGTTGACCTACAATGCCCTTAAGGAAGGAATTCCAGGATTTTGACCCAACAACACTGAAGGAACTTCCCTGAGGGGCTCCTGCAGAGATGTCCTGGAGCTGAGATGACTAACCTCCGACAACCACGACCATCTTCCCATGTGCCAGGTATGACTCTAATGAGGGGAGAGTTTGCCCCCAATTCCCATTGATTCCAGTTTTGCTGGGGCTCCTTGATGCCACACTCGATTGAATACAGCCTTGATGTCAAGGGCTGTCACTCTCACCTCACCTCTGGAATTGAGCTTTTTTGTCCATGTTTGAACCAAGGCTGTAATGAGGTCAGGAGCTGAGTGGCCCAAACTGGGTGTCACCGAGCAGGGTATTGATGACTGAAGTGCAGAATAGGGAAATGGTGAAGAAATTAAGCAATATCTTCGTCTGTCTTCAGTGGGGAAGGTAAAGAAAATGTCCCAGAAATGTTAGGAAACCAAGCGACCGAGGAAAATGGGGAACTAAAATAAATCAGTATTAACAAAGGAGTATTACTCAGAAATGTAACTTGACTGAATGTAAATAAATCCGCTGGACCACAGGAGAAACATGCTAACATGTTGAAGAAGACAGATAGAGGGACAATGGTTGCATCTTTCATAATTCACAGATCCTGGAAAGATTCCTGCTGACTGGAAAGTAACAAATGTAACTCCAGTACTCAAACAGAGAGGAAGAGGGAGAGCAAGAACAATAGATCTGTTAGTTTGATGGCAGTAACAGGGAAGATATTAGAATCTAATGTAAAGGATGTGATAACTGAACATTTCGAAAAGAACAGCAAAATTGGGCACAGTCAACATGGATTTAGGGAAAGAAAATTATATTTGATTATTGGAATTTTTGATGGTGTTACGGGTAGCATAGTCAAAGGAGATCCAGGTGGATGTGGGGTGTTTGAATTTTCAGAAGGTTTTTGGTAAGGTCCTATACAGGAGGCTGGTAAACATAATTAGAGAGCATTGGGGTAATGTACAGGTCAGGATTGAGAATTGGCTAGTAGACAGAAAACAGAGAAGGAATGAACAGATCATTCTCAGGGTAGCAGGTTGTTACCAGTTGGGTGCAAGATTCACAACTGGTCACAATCTATGTCATTGATTTAATTGCGGGGACAAATTGTAATACTGCCAAATTTGCTGATGACATGAAGCTAAGTAGGTGATTTAGTCACTGCAGGATTCCGAACCGCTGACCTGCTCTTGTAGCCACTGAATTCATGTAGCAAGTCCAGTTGAGTTTCTGGTCAATGGTAACCCCCATCTGGTGGGGCATTCAGTGACAGTGACACCGTTAAATGTCAAGGGGGCAATGGGTAGATTCTGACCTTTACCCATTCCTTTATCTAGAAGTGTTGTTCTCTTTCTCTCTGGGCTCCATCTCCACCAATAGTTTAATCGTCTCCCTCCCCCACCCCATCTTCATATATATCAACCTTTTCTAAGCTACAATCAGTTCTGAGGAAGGGTCACTAGAACCGAAACATTAACTCTGTTTTCTCCTTCACAGATGCTGCCAGACCTGCTGAGCTTTTCCAGCAACTTTGTTTTTATTCCAGGATACTGACCCAGCTACAGTCAGAATGAAAGTATTGTTAAGGTGTGCCAAATGGGTATGGTCATTAGGGTTTGGTCTTTTCATTAAGCATAATTTGCCACCAGAGTTCAGGTGAAATAAATTGCTGTGGTATCTGTGGGGTAACATGAACAGGAGTTTGGATTGTGTGCCCTGGTTGTACTGAAATGCCAAACTCAGACTGTCTCACCAAGTTCCATTTCAGACCTTCATGGGAGGCTGGAAACCACATCTCTCAAACCTATGGACAATGGAATTCATCATTTTTAAACCACTCCACAACAGGAAGGAATGTGCAGCAGACAAGAACTAAAACAAATGCCCTGGCAACGCAGTTTCAAATCCCACATTGCCAGATGGTCAAATCTGAATTCAATAAAAATCTGGAATAAAAAGCTAGTTTAATAGTGACCATGGTAATCACTATCAATATTTGTAAAACCCAACTGGTTCGCTAATGTCCTTTAGGGAAGGAAGCTGCCATCCTTACCTGGTCTGGCCTACATGTGACTCCAGACCCACAGCAATGTGGTTGGCTTTTCAAGCCTGTCCTCTGGGTAATTAGGGATGGGCAGTAAATCCTGGCCCAGTCAGTAACACCCTCACCCCATGTACAAGTAAAACACAACTTGCACTGAGAAGGAGGATAATGTTCAGATGAAGATGCTAGATGATGGGGAGCCAGTCTGAGTCAGTGAGCCGATACGGTGACAGGGGAATGGGACACGGACATTAAGACAGGCAGCAGAGGTTTGGCTGCATTCCAGTTTGGATGTGGGAGAGGAGTCAGGAGAGTGTCAGAGAGTTGACCCCACAGGTAAATCTGGGAGAATGAGGGCTTCAGCAGCTGATGAGTTGGGACAGCGGTGAACCCATGTGATATTTTAAAGGTATAAATAGTCTTTGTGATAATGTGAATATGAGACTGAAGACAATGTGTTTGTGTTTCCAAATATTTAATAAACTGCGTACAGAAGATAATTGTTGTTTACATGTATCCATTCATACTTGATAGGTTTAACAATGACTTTAAACTGCACAAACTAATACAAGACACTGGTTGGACCTCAGTGTACAGTTCTGGGCACTATATTATAGGAAAGATGTGGATTTTTTTTTCTTTATTCATTCACAGGATGAGGGTGTCCCTGGCTAGGTCAGCATTTATTGCCCATCCCTAATTGCCCAGAGGGCAGTTAAGATTCAGCCAAATTGCTGTAGGTCTGGAGTCACATGTAGGCCAGACCAGGTAAGGATTGCAGTTTCCTTTCCTAAAGGACATTAGTGAACCAGATGGGTTTTTCCTGACAATTGACTATGGATCATAGTCATCATTAGACTCTCAATTCCAGATATTTATTGATTTCAAATTCCACCATCTGCCATGGTGGGATTTGAACCAAGGTCCCCAAAACATTATCTGGGTCTACAGTCCAGATAATACCTTGAAGCCATCGTCTTCCCTGAATGCATTGGAGAGAGAGTGCAGAAGCAATTTACAAGAAGAGTTTCAGGAATGAGAAACTTCAGCCATGAGGATAGATTGAAGAAATTGGGACTGTTGTCCTTGGAGAGAAGAAAGCTGAGGAGATCTGATAGACGTTTTCAAAATGATGAGCAGTTGGATGTAGTAGATAGGGAGAAGTTGTTTCCACTCATAACAAGAGAGGCATAGATTTAAATTGTCATGCAAAGGAAGGAATCCCCACTGATCACACAAACTATTCCCAGTTTAGATTGCCCCCATGTGGAACAAAGTAAAACTGCTGAAAAGAGAGACATGTTGGTTAACATTTTAGTTCTTCACTCATCAGGACCAATGCAAGAACGGCAAGTTTCAAACAACCTCAACCATTTACACTACATAAGAAAAGAGTGCTGGTTGGATGACAAATTGATTCTCATAGAATCCCTACAATCTGGAAACAGGCCCTTTGGCCCAACTAGTCCATACCAAACCTGAGAGCATCCCACCCAGACCCATCCCTGAACACCATGGGCAATTTAACGTGGCCAATCCACCTACCCTGCACATCTTTGGACTGTGGGAGGAAACCCACACAGACATAGGGAGAATGTGCAACTCCACACAGATAGTCACCCAAGGGTAGAATCAAACCTAGGTCCCTGGTCCTGTGAGGCAGCAGTGCTAACCACTGTGCTACCATACCACCCTTACTGCATTGGTAAGGAACTATAGCTGCCTGAACTGATGAGTAATTGAGAAAAGGCACAGGGGTTGGACATGTTCTGTTTGTTTCTAGAAAAAAGGTCCCGGCTCATATAAAACATATCTCACTGCCATAAGCATAAATGTGACTATCTTCAATTGGTTATTATGGAATCATTGGCATCATTATGGAATAAATATCAGCATGTGCTGCCCAATCACATCCACAGGAGAGGTTTGTTTAGGGCTTTATAAGTACAGGTTGGCTGAGTACGATCTGCTCTCTGCCTACAAACAGCCAGAGTAAGATGCTGACTGTTCAATTAGCCAATCAGTAGGATGTACAGCCTCTATACCTGGCAATCGCTCTGGTCCAGAAAAACACACACATTGCTCAACTGTGTGTTGGTGGATGAATTTTTAGACTGACAACAAGGTGCTGTTTGTGAAAAATGCACTTCATGTAGATACTGCCCAGTATCAGTGTGAAAGGACTTGCTTTACATCCTGTTCACAGTTTTGAGATACATTGCCTTTCTGAAGTATTTGAGATTTTCAAATCAAAGAATTCCTGCATTTGGATGTAGGTTGGCAATTCCAGGAGAATACAACATCTCAGGAACTTCACACAGTCCCAAATGCCCCGAAAACTGTATTCTCCAGCACCTACCTTCTCTGATCATCACCCCGTTCTGAGCTCCAGCCTTAGAAGTTGCTGAAGGTCTTTCCACAGCCACCCACTGCTACAGGGAATGGTTCCAACCTAATTCCAAACTGCTGATCAAGTCTCCAAAGGTCACATCTCCATCAGGGGGGAGGGGTGGTTGGTATTGTTCCAGCTTTCTTCCAAGATCTTCATCAAAACGCATGTGTTACAGGCCGTATAAACAGAAAACATACTCAATGACTGGATGTTGATGTTGTTCCATCTGTTACTCCTTTCTCTTCAAACTTGCTCAGGAATCCACAGTGGAATCCAACCAATTACCTGCAGAAATAACAAACATCATTTTAGAAAGATTACATTGAATTTCCTTCAAGAACTTTCATTGTTTGGTGATTCCCACATCACCAAACTCTCCAAGTTATTCTTAAAGGAGAAAATTTTGCAAAACCTGAAATAAATATTCGACAACAGACTAAAGAACAAGGGGCTGGAGAGGTGGACCCCCTGGTTTACAGCTGGTATGTATGTGAAGGTGTGGCCATGTGCTAGGGTTGCCCTACCTGAGTGTCCAAGGTTGTGTCAGTGCCTCTAATTTCCTCCGGAACCTCAGGGTCTATTCTTGAAGGCAGTATCTGCTGACCCCAGGCACCCCTAATGACCGTACAAACACAAGCTCCAGAGCTGTGCAGACATATACACCCAATACCACACACATCTCAACATTCATCACTGGGTGGAGAAGGGAAACCTGCTCATTATACCCAAACATTCGGTCTGAGCACGGACCCTGATCCAGGATCATATCTCCAGGATGAGGAGAGGCTACAAACGCACAGTAAATAGGCATGCAATTGGTGAAGGACTGTCAAGCCAACCTGTCTGCCTGGACACGTTTACACATTAGCATAGGTTTTAAGGTGAATATTTTTGGACTTTTCTTAGTTACCTCACTGATAAAATTCTTACATTATAAGAAGAAATGGATAGGTTTCTTCTCAAAAGAGGGGATTCTGCTGCAAACCCAGTCAACAGGACATCTGAAACCAGCTACCATTCAGGCACAGGACAAAGCTCTCTGACCTTTGGACACTGTGGAAGCAAGCCATTTGGCCCTTTGAATCCACTCACATTCTCCAAGGAGCACCTCACCTAGACCCACATATAACCCTGCATTTCCTGTGGCTAATCTACATGTCCCTGGACACTATGGGCAATTTAGCATGGCCTAACCTACACATCTTTGGACTGTGGGAGGAAACATGAGCACCTGGAGGAAATCCACGCAGATACACATAGAGGGAGATTGTGCAAACTCCACACAGACTGCCACCCGAGGCTGGAATTGAACCCAGGTCCCTGGTGCTGTGAGGTAACAGTACTAAGCTCTGTGCTACTCATGGACAAGAAATGCCACTTGCCCCTTACTGCTCTCTGAGCAGAGAGAAGTTGACAAATACTGTGGTGTTACCAAGCAAGTTAAGGCACCATTTAAAGACAAATAATCGAACTCTTGCAAACAAACACATTCAGGATTTTAAGAGATTAAGAGAACAAAACATCAAGAGGATGCAGTGTTTGATGCAGTGTGTGTGGGAGTCAGATAAAGTTCAAGAAGCTAGTTAGCTGCTGAGGGGCTGAGCTTGTAGCAACATGGAAGAACACCAAGCCCATTGATAAAACACTACTCAGGCCTGGATGTAAACAAATTGTGGGTGTGATGTCAGGAGCTGTGAAACAGATTAACAAAATTCCACTCTCTGAACAGACAGTCAAAGGGAGAATGTCAGCCGATATCGAGGAGGTGCAACAGGAGACACCAGTAACCAGTGGGACGTTTACCTTGTTGGTGCAACAAGGTTTGTGGGTGACCCTGTCATCGGAATCCCTCCCAGGACAAACAGCTGTGCACATGTACCAGAAGACCCAGATTTCCCAAAAACCCAGGAAACTGCAATTTACTTTACTTTTTGCCCTGATCCGTGAATATTTAGAAATAGTTGAGTTGAACAGATTTTGAAAAGGTGGCTGTGCTCACCTTTGAAGACAGTGTATTTTTACCGGTGGATTTGAAACATTAATGCTTATGATCCTTCTTTAGCATGCTATATGCACGATGGAGCAAATCTCCTGACAAAGGCCCTAACCATAGTAAATGCAAATCAATGAGACATCCATAAGCAATCAGTTCAGCCGGTGAAAGTGAGTGTGCTATGGAATTGTTTGTCTCATTGAAGGGTTCCTTGAAAACACTGGGAACCACTAAGCTAGAATGCATTATCATAAAGACAACTCAGCAATACATCACAAACCTGGACACAGGAAGACACGGGCAGCTCTATATTTGAATTTAATTATTTATGAGATATGAAACTCTCTTCCACAAATAGCAGGGGATACTGGATCAGTACTAATTTTAAATCTGAGATAGATACACTTTTGTGAAGCAAAGCTATTAAGGGAAATGAGCGGGGAACTTGAAATGTGAACTCCCTCTCATTAGATGCTGCCAGACCTGCTGAGTTTCTCCAGCAATTTCTGTTTTTGTTTCTGATTTCCAGCATCCACAGTTCATTGTTTTAGTTATTGTAGGGATACAGAGTTAGGCCAGAGATCAGCCATGATCATATTAAGTGGGGGAGTACGCTGGAGGGGCTGAATGGCCTACTCCTGTTCCAATGTTCCTAACCAGAAAAGCCAGGCCTGTGATTGATCAATGTTAGTTGGTGAGCTCCGGGGATAGCTGCCACAGCCGGTCTCCATGGTGATTCTCCCAGTTCTGATCACTGAACATTATTGAGCAGGATTACAGGCAGAGGCAGCCACTGAAACTATTCTTAACCTCTCAAGGACTTTCTCACTCACATTCCTGGTGAAAAGCTGTGCAACTGCCTGTCTTTTCAATTTTCTCGACTGCAACATCCATCAGAATCAGATTTTAACCATTCAGATTTGAAGGAGCAAAACAGAATTAATTGTAAATGTTTCAGAATGGCATCACCAGTCCAATGGTAATGAACTTGTGAGCCAGCAAATTTGTACCTTGGTGGAATTTAACTCTTTTTCCAGTCAGCGAGAGGGGAGCTGCAGCTGGAGTTTAATGTCAATTCACTCACACCACACCAGACTACTGCTACCCCTGACCTCTCTATAGAACACAAAGCATAGGAAATAGCAGCTGGAGGGCCATGCAGTTCTTCACGTCAGCTCCACCTTTCAGCACAGTCTCACTTCCATTCTCCTGTATTATTCCCTCATCCCTTAATTCAGCTTCCAACAGCTTATCCATCTCTGATTCCATTATACAGGAGTGGGCTGGGCAGAGTAGATAGGAAGATGCAGTTCCTGCTTGTAAAAGGAGCAACAGCAAGAGGAGCATTGTTTTAAAGTGATGTGCAAATGAAGCAAGGGTGACGTGTGTAAAATCTTTTTCACCCAGTGACTAGTTAGGGTCTGGAATCCACTGCCTGGAAATGTGTTGAAGGCAGGTTCAAATGAAGCATTCAAAAGGGTATTGGATGTTTTGTTTTGGATAGGTATAGTGTGCAGGAATGTGGGAAAAAGTTAGGAGATTGGTTCTGGATGATAGAGACTGTGCAGGCATGATGGGCTGAATGGTCTCCTGCACTGTAATAATTCCGTGATTCTATGTTACTCAGTTACTGGGCATTCACAACTCTCTCACTGAGACTATTTCAAATATTCACAACCCTCTGAGTGAGGCTAGCTCCCTTCACCTCAGTCTGAAATTATAGGCACCTTCTATTGAGACTGTGACTCTGGAGTGTAACCTTCACATCCTTAAGAATACCATCCCAGCAGCTGCTGGGTCAAGGCCCTTAGGAATTTTATACATTTCAATAAGATCACCACTTGTGTTTCTAAACTCCAGAGAATACAGGCCCACGTGGACGCAACAGTCAAGAAGACACAACAATACCTCTTCTTCCTCAGGAGGCTCGGGAAATTTGGCATGTCCATAAGGTCCCTCACCAACTTCTACCGATGCAGCATTGAAAGCACACTGCCCGGGTGCACAACGGCCTGATATGGCAACTGCTCTGCCCAGGACCGAAAGAAACTACAGAAGGTGGTGTGCACAGCCCAGACCATCACGGAAGCCAACCTTCAATCCATGGACTCCATTTACACAGCTCGCTGCCGGGGAAAGGCTGCCAACCTCATCAAAGACCCATCACACCCTGGTAATGATCTCCTACAGCCTCTCCCGTCAGGCAGAACATACAGAAGCCTGAGCACACACACCAGCAGGTTTGGGAACGGCATCTTCCCAGTCGTTATTAGACTGATGAATGGACTGTTTAACTTCAAATAACACTGATCATGCTAATATTGATCTTGCCTCATGCACATACTGTGCGGTGTAACCTGTATGCCTCACTCTGTCTAAGATTTTTTTCACCCTATGATCTATATGTCCTTGCTTATTATGATCTGCCCATAATGCTCGCAAACAAAGCTTTTCACTGTAGCTATGTAAACGTGAGAATAAATCAAGTCAACCAATCAATGTGCTTGATCTCCCAATCCCAGGAATCAGACTAGGGAACCTTGCATGCACTCTCCCTTTGGCAATAAGACCCTTCCTTAGATAAGGAAACCAAAACTGTGCACAACACTCCAGCTGAAGTCCCATCAAGGCACCATCCAATTGTAGTGAAGATCTCATTTCCTCTGTGCAGCCGTGAGTGCCTGAAGAGAGGTATCCTACAGAAAGGAAAAAATGTGGAATGTTTGGAAATGTGCCAAACTGTGCAAGATTTTTGTGTTTATAGCTATGCAAATTCATATGGGGAACCAGTACCAGGCCAGCAGTTGTACAGGGTCTCAGTGAGTCCACACCTGGAGCACTGTGTACCGCTGTGACCTCATCACTTAAGAAAGGGTGTAACTGAATGAGAAATTGTTCAGAGGAGGGCCACTCAACTCATTCTTGGAATGGGGGATGATTGTCTAATGAGGAAAAGCTAAGCTTTTATCCTCTGCAGTTTAGAAGGTTAAGAGATGATCTTATTGAAACAATTAAGATTTTGAGGAGTAAAGGCAAAATAGTGCAGATGGTGGAAATCTGCAACAATGACAGGAAATGTTGGAGAAACTCAGCAGGTCATACAGCTATAGAGCTGTACAGCACGGAAACAGACCCTTTTGTCCAACCCGTCCATGCCGACCAGATAAATTAATCTAGTCCCATTTGCCAGCATTTGGCCGATATTCCTCTAAACCCTTTCTATTCATATACTCATCCAGGTGCCTTTTAAATGTTGTAACTGTACCAGCCTCCACCACTTCCCCTGGCAGCTCATTCCATACATGCACCACCCTCTGCATGAAAAAAATGCTCCTTAGGTCCCTTTTAAATCTTTTTCCCCTCTCACCTTAAACCTATGCCTTCTAGTTTTGGACTCCACCACCTGGGGGTAAAGACCTCATCTATTTATCCTAACCATGCCCCTCATGATTTTATAAATCTCTATAAGGTCACCCCTCAGCCTCTGATGCTCCAGGGAAAATAGCCCCAGCCTATTCAGCCTCTCCCTGTAGCTCAAACCCTCCAAACCCAGCAACATCCTTGTAAATCTTTTCTGAACTCTTTCAAGTTTCACAACATCCTTCCTTTGGCAGGGAGACCAGAACTGCACGCACTATTCCAAAAATGGCCTAACCAATGTCCTGTACAGCCACAACATGACCTCCCAACTCCTATACTTAATGCACTGACCAATAAAGGTACACATACCAAATGCCTTCTTCACTATCCTGTCTCCCTGCAACTCCACTTTCAAGGAACTATGCACCTGCACACCAAGGTCTCTTTGTTCAGCAACACTCCCCAGGGCCCTACCATTAAGTGAATAAGTCCTGCCCTGATTTGCCTTTCCAAAATGCAGCACCTCACATTTATCTAAATTAAACTCCATCTGCCACTTCCCTGTCCACTGGCCCATCTGATCAAGGTCTCATTGTACTCTGAGGTAACCTTCTTCACTGTCCACGAGACCTTCAATTTTGGTGTCATCTGAGAAACAGTTAATATTTCATGTGGGTTCAATGGAGCTCAGCATAGCAACTGACCTCTGACTGGTCAGGCTACTGCATAATACCGACCATATGAAGGGGAATGAAAACAGAAGACGGCAAAAAGCCCAGAAACTAGTTGCATCAATCTCTCTCTATTCTGCTGCTTGGAAAATGCTTCTATAACTCTCTATTGAAAGAGCAAGGATAAGCTACAAGGAAGTGACAGTAACCTCTACAAATTATTGGTCAGACGACATTGGGGTATTGTGTTCCGTTATAGGCATCTTACTTAAGGAAAGATGTTAAAATCCTGGAGAGCGTTCAAAGGAGATTTACTAGGATGATCCCAGGAATAAGGGATTTAGATACAAGGAAAGATTAGAGAGGTTGGGCTCATTCTCCTTGGAGCAGAGAAGATTAAGAGGTGACCTTAGTGAGGTGTTCAAAATTATAAAGAATTTTGACATTAAAGAAGGATATTCTGTTTCCACTCATTAGTATGTCAGTAACTAGGGATCACAATTTCAAGACTGTGAGCAGGAGAGCTAGGAGGGAGATGAGGAGAAACGTCTTTGCTCAGAGAGTTGTTAGGATTTGGCATGAGCTGCCTGGGAGAGTGCTGGAGGCAGATTTATGGGAGGCTTCAAAAGAGAGCTGTATTTTTCATTTGAAAGGGATGAAGTTCGAGGGCGATGGAGATAGGGGTGGAGAGTGGGACTGACTAGATAGCTCCTTTTGGGAGATAGAACAGACACAATGGGTCAAATGCCCATAAAATTCTGTGATTTTAAACTACAGGAAAATGAAAGACCTCTGAATCCAACCACACAAACAGTGAATTACTGAAACCAATTCATCTAGTTTTGTGATAACAAGGTGTAGAGCTGGATGAACACAGCAGGCCAAGCAGCATCAGAGGAGCAGGAAAGCTGACGTTTCGGGTCTAGACCCTTCTTCAGAAATGGGGGAGGGGAAGGGGGTTCTGAAATAAATAGGGAGAGAGGGGGAGAGCGGATAGAAGATGGATAAAGGAGAAGATAGGTGACCGGTGATAACAGCTCCATTCAAAACATCTTAAATCAATTCACTAAAGATAGACCTTAGGGGATGTGAAAATGGAGCATGGTTGGTCTGGAATTATTGCCAATTAACCTCCTGATGGTGTCCATGCCTGCACCCTCACTGACACTGGTATAAAAGGGTGCAAAACAAATGATGGTTGGGAGACAAATAAAATCACAGTCACTCTGCCCAACATTGACCAGATATCTGGGTAAATTGTTTGAGCCAATTTTGACACTTCTACAGAATTGTTCTGTTCTGTCTAACTGGACTCGAAACGTTACCTCTGTTTCTCTCTCCACAGAGGATGCCAGACCCACTGAATTTTGCCAGCATTTTGTTTTTTTGTTTCTTTTTTGATTAACAATTGATCATTATTTCCAGGAAGTGGTTGTGTAAAAATGAAACCTACATGTCTCTGAATGTCAGTTTACTTTGTACAAATTACTGACATGGAAAAGCAAACGAATCTCTGAGCTGCTGGGCGGCGCAATGGCTGTCTCACAGTGCCAGGGACCTGGGTTCAATTCCAGCCTTGAGACTCTGTGTGAAGTTTTCACATTCTCCCCGTGTCTGTGTGGGTTTCCACCAGGTGCTCTGGTTTCCTCCCACAGTCCAAAGATGTGCAAGTTAGTTGGATTGGCCATGCTAAATTGCCCATAGTGTCCAGGAATGTGCAGGTTAGATGGATTACCCATTGTAGTTATGGGTCTGGGTCTGGGTGGGATGCTCTTCAGAGGTCAGTGCAGACTTGACAGGCCAAATAGCCTTTTTGTGCACTGTACAGATTCTATGAATACTTGAACTGCCTAAAGCCTTGACTTGTTTATAAAGAGGAGCTCCTGTGGGATGACTGAGATGCCTTTCACTGCTGTTGGTGGCTATGTCTCTGTCAGGACATCTATACATCTCTGTCATGGTCTCCTGGTGCCTGTTTTATTCAGGGAGCTCCCCAGAATAGTACTGACCAGGAGTCACATAGCTCCCCTCTGATCTTACTCCTCCTCCTTCACTGTAGGAGTTTTTTTTTTACAAAGTGTTAAACTGAGTCACTATCTGCTCATTAAGACGAACATAATGAGAACATTCATAGAAAACTTGAAAGAGCTATAATCACTGTGGATCTCAATCAACTTCAACAAAACAATTACTCATCGTTATTATTTATGGGATCTTTCTGAGTCTAAATTGGCTGCTCTGTCCCCAGCATCACAACAGTGACTACACTTCAAAAATTCCTCCATTTTTTATGGTTCTTGCGAAGATCTGTAGCTCGAGTTGTGGGTGAGGTTGTTGACTTGCTCGCCGAGCTAGCTTGTTCTCGTTCAGACGTTTCGTCACCATGCTAGGTAACATCATCAGTGCGGCCTTCATTGGATTATGATGTTACCGAGCATGGTGGCGAAACGCCTGAACTATAACCAGCCAGCTCGGCGAGAAAGTTAACAACCTCATTCCTCCATTGGCTGGAAAATGTTTCCGTTTTGAGAGATGAAGATGTATTTTTTGATCATCCCAGCTCTGAATTACCACGAGTTGCTAAGCAGCAGCTCCCTGCAATCGCTGGGCAACAGATTCCTTGTCACCTCTCGCCTCTTTCACAGTTTGATCAGATTTCAGGTTTATGTCGTTCGAACTTTGTGAGATCTCCAACCTGAGCTAAAACTGCAGTTTCTTATTTCATTGAGGGTTCCATCAGGTCACAGTTAATGAGCTGACAGAGTGTTAACAAGCAGGAGAACTGTGGAATTCTTTCCAGCTCAGTTCATCAATCTCTCCTTGTTACTGTATTTATTTGGAAAGGGGGTGACTTTCAGAACAGTGTTCAGTGACATGACTGAAAGTCCCCAACAAAGGTCTGCGCCAGTCGGAGAATATGGATTCAAACCACCCAGCTTAGTACAAGGGCTGCACTATCGGGGACATTATGCCAAGGCACTGATTGTTCCTCTCAACAAGATCCCACAACAATATAGGAAGATGAACGGAGATATCCTAACACAAATATGTCCCACAATTAGAATACTCACAAATGAGATAATTTGGCATTTTATTTCAGTGTTCCTTGTGGGATCTTCCTGTGCACAAACTGACTGTTGAGTTTCCTTTATTACAGCAATGACAGCACTCAAGAGTACATCTCTGACTGGAAAGTATTTTCGGAGTTCCTAAAAATCTCTAAATTAAAGCAAGTGCTTTCTTTTAAAAAATACAGGCGTCTTCATGGAGTGTGAGAGCTGTTATGATATGTGTACAATGACATCCACTGAGCTGGTCTGATGTTACACTTTCAGGCAAGTTGCAATTTCTCTGTTGATGCAATAATTGAATGCAGCCTTTGATACCGAGACACGTTGACAGCTGAAATGTCACAAATTGCAACCAGATGGCACACTGTAGGCATTAGAGCTTGAGAACCAGCTCTTCATAATGAGATGCTCCAGTTGCCCTCCCAGGGTGGTACTGAGAAGCCTTTGCAAACACTTGCTACTTCAGGAAACAGCGAGAAAATAACCTGGGTCTGAGAGGCGGCCAAAAGCCATCTGCTTATTTCTAGGCCATTAGTAAAACCCACTGCTGATATTCCTTCTCCTTCCTTTCTGCATATTGGTGAATGCAGGTTACAATGATGCTGATTAAAAATAATTGCAAGACTGTATGAATCAGAATTTTGCATCTCTTTATGAATAGGAAGGGGATGGATATATTGTTTAAAAAACGTAATAAATATTTCATCAATGTTACTGATGTGATGTTTTTTCCTAATTCTGGCACTCCAGCTCTGCACTCCACAATACCACAACATTTACTTTCCAAGGTCATTCTCAGTAATAAACAAAGCTGCACCCCACACTTCCATGGTTTGCTATACAATTATTATTGTTTCAGTTGAATAACACTTTTTTCTGTGACTGTAACTGCCTAAATATAACATTTTCCCCTTCAGTGCACAGATCACGTGCAATACAGGATGAGGGCACAAAGCATTGTCATTCTGAGGAATTAGTCATTAGGAATGTGCTCAAGACCCAGGAACAGGCCATTTGGTCTGGATGGATAGTGTGAAAGCAGATACACCCCTTCGACCGAGAATCTGACCATTACTCCTGGGCATTGGTTCCAGCTGCTCACTTTGTGTCAGCTACACCAATGCAGCATTTATTGTGGCAACTCCACACCACACCAGAGCCCCAGACACTCACTGCCATCAAAATAACAGCATTCCCAATCAATCTGAACAAGGAGTCAATGAGGCAGTAAAACATTAAACAGTGAGAAAATTCCAATTGGGAGAAGCTGACAAATACTGGAATGGCACAATACCTGAAAAACCAACTTAGAGATAGTAGGAACTGCAGATGCTGGAGAATCTGAGATAACAAGGTGTAGAGCTGGATGAACACAGCAGGCCAAGCAGCATCAGAGGAGCAGGAAGGCTGACGTTTCAGGCCTGGACCCTTCTTCAGAAAAATGAAGAAGGGTCTGAAGATCTTTCCGAAGATCTTTCCAGACCTGAAATGTCAACTTTTCTCCTCCTCTGATGCTGCTTGGCCTGCTGTGTTCATCCAGCTCTACACCTTGTTACCTGAAAAACCAGGTCAGTGTTTTGGTGCAAACGTAAAATCATAGAGAAATGGCAGCAGTAGTAGGCCATTCAGTCCTTCAAGCCTGTTCCACCATTCAGCATGATCACAGTTGATCATCCAACTCAATGCCCTGTTCTCTCTTTCTGCCCAAACCACTTGATCCCTTTAGCTGAGAAATGTACCTGCCTTCTTCTTGAAAACATTCAATGGTTTTGGCCTCAACCACTTTCTGTGACAGAGAATTCCACAGGCTTTCCTCTCTCTGGGTGAAGACATTTCTCATCTCAGTCTAGTCCTGTTAAAATGTTATAGGTTTCTATGGGATCCCATCACCCGCTCCCTCCCCCACCCCCCACACCACCCACCACCCCCCCATTCTTCTAAACTCCAGTGAAAATATTCTTACCTGATCCCCAACTGACCCCAGGCCAGCACTGGATCTCAACAAAAGCCTTGTACCTTCCTCCGGCCTGGTGGATGTACCGAGTCATTCCTGATAAAGATGGTCATTGCTATAGTTCTGAAATTAAAGTTAAAACTAGAGGGCGAAGGCTAGATATTTGGACCCTTATTTCCATTGCAAAGCAATTAACTTCCAGTTAGTATGTCCTTCCCCAATATCAGGCAGTGCTTTTCCTAATAGCATTGTGGGTCTACCTACAGCACATGGACTGCAGCGGTTCAAGAAGGCAGCTCACCCCCACCTTCTCAAGAGGCAATTTGGGGCAGGTAATAAATGCTGGCCCCAACCAGCGACACCCACATCCCATGAATCAATGAATAACATTCATGTTTTTCCTACCTGCCAGGGCAGCATTAGTGACTCAGTGGTTAGCACTGCTGCCTCACAGCGCCAGGGACCCAGGTTCGATTCCACCCTCGGGTGACTGTGTGGAGTTTACACATTCTCCCCGTGTCTGCGTGGGTTTCCTCCCACAGTCCAAAAATGCGCAGGATAGGTGGATTAGCCTTGGGAAATTGCCCATAGTATCCAGGGGTGTGCATGCTAGGTGGGTTAGCCATAGGTAATGCATGGTTATAGTGTGGGGGGGAGGTGGATCTGGGTGGGATACTGTTCAGAGGGTCACGATGGACTGAATGGCCTGCTTTCACACAGTAGGGATTCTATGATTTGAAGGCCTCAGGGAACAGCAACCCCTTTTCTGTGCCCAAATATTTCCCAATTGTAGAGGGGAAAGATTGCGCTAGTTATTTTGTTCCTATTAGTGATGACACATTAGGAACTCTCTTCCATAAACTGCAGTTAATGCCAGATCAGTTGCTATTTTAAATCCAAGAATGTTAAATCTGAGCTAGATAACATTTTGTTGAGCAAAGGCATTAGAGGATATGGGCCAAAGGCAGGTGTATGGAGCTGGGCCTCACTTGTTGGAACAGACTCGAGGGGGCTGACTGGCCCCCTCCTGTTCCTAAGTTCCTGTATTTAAAGACAATCAATTCACTCTCAGGATTCCAGACTTTGGAAGTCAAAGTATTTCAGCCGTTGGAAAATATGGAATATGTAATAATTATTACCAGCTTTCTGTTCTCCAGTGAGTAATTGTTACTTTTTCCAATGCTGAGCAAAACCTGTCAATGGATACTGATCTTTCAATTCTCGTCTGACAGGGTTAAGACCTTGTTCAGTCATTATGATGAAACTGCCCAGTTCATCACGTTTCAGAAAGAGAAATGTCACTGTATGATAAACATTACATTAACAAATCCCTGCTCCCCTCCAACGGAACCCATTTTACTGTGACCTGCCCTCTACAACAGAATTAAGGTGCAGAGTTGTTGGTTTGTTCACGGAGCTGGTAGGTTGGTTTGCAGACATTTTGTCACCGTACCAGGTAACATCATCAGCGTGCCTCTGCTGAAGCGTTTTTGGTCTTTCCCACTTGTTATTACCATGGGTCTGGTTTGATGTGGTGGTTGGCCTCATTTCCGGTTCTGTGTCGTAATGGTTGGTATGTGGGGTCTATTTCTACATGTTTGTTGTTGGAGTTCTGGGTTGAGTACCAGGCCTCTAGGAAATCCTGTGCGTGTTTTTGGTTGGCTTATCCTGGGATGGTAACGTTGTCCCAGTCAAACTGGTGACCTTCTTTGTCCGTGTGTATGGAAACACATGGAAATGAATGATAGTTGGTCACGTTTCTTGGTAGCGAGTTGGTGTTTATGTACCCTGATAGCCAGTTTTCTCCCAGTCTGTCCGATGTAGTGTTTGTGGCAGTCCTTACACAGGATTTTATTTTCACGTTAGTCCTGTTAGCTGTGGGTATGGGATCCTTTTGTTATTGTCAGTAGTTGTTGTAGTGTAGCTGTGAGTTTGTGTGCTATCACGATTCCTAATGGTTGGAGTAGTCTGGTGGTCATCTCTGATACGTTCTTGATGTATGGCAGGGTGACTGGTGTATCTGGGTGTGTTGTCTGCTGAGTGAGTACTGGTGGACTGTGCTTTTTGGGTAGTCGTTGTGGAGGTGTTTGTTTTCGGCTTTGTGCAGTTCTGGCATGCTGCAGTGTGTTATGGCCCTTTTGAGCAGAGTTCTGATGCAGCTCCATTTGTGGGTGCTGGGGTGGTTGCTGTTGTAGTTAAGTATTTGATCCACATGGGTAATCTTCCTGTATACACTGGGCTGGAGCTCACTGTTGGCCCTTCGTTCAACCATTACATCCAGGATTGGGAGTCAGTTGTTCTCCTGTTCCCTGGTGAATTTTATGCTCGTGAGGATGTTGTTGATGAGTTGGTGGGTTTCCTCCAGTTTTGTGTGCTTAATAATGACAGATGTGTTATCTACATAGCGGACCCATAGTTTTGGCTGGATAATGGGAAGGGCTGTGTGTTCTAATCCCTGCATTACTGCTTCAGCTATAAGTCCTGATATGGGGTGATCCCATGGGTGTTCCATTAATTTGTTTGTATACCTGGCCAGTGAAGACTAAGTGGGTCGTGAGGGATAAATCTAGTAGTTTGCGGGTGCTGTCCTTGCTGTTGGTGTTGTAGGGGGTCGTATCAAGAACGTATCAGAGATGACCACCAGACTACTCCAACCGTTAGAAATCGTGATAGCACACAAACTCACAGCTACACTACAACAACTACTGACAATAACAAAAGGATCCCATACCCACAGCTAACAGGACTAACGTGAAAATAAAATCCCGTGTAAGGACTGCCACAAACACTACATCGGACAGACTGGGAGAAAACTGGCTATCAGGGTACATAAACACCAACTCGCTACCACGACGAAGTAGAGCTGGAAGTGAGGCCATCCACCACAAGTGGAACAGACCAACAACGTTTCATCGGAGACGCACTGATGGTGTTACCTGGTACGATGATGAAACTTCTGCAAACCAACCTGCCAGATCGGCAAACAAACCAACAACTCCATCCACAACCCCAGCTACAAGTCCTCCCAAAAGCTTTAAAGAATTAAGATATTTGTTACAAGCTTTCAGACCCTTTTAGAGCTGAAAATGATTGACTCTCTCTCTCTCTTTCCTCATTGCTCCACGTAAGGATGAGAGAATTGTAGAAAACTGGAATCTCAGGGCTGTGTTCATTGGAGTGAGGAGCTACCATCACACGAAGCAGGAAGCCAGGCCAATGAAGTTCACCATACGTCACTTTGCTAAGGTTCCTTCTTCTTTCAGCCTAGCGTATGGTTCATGTACAATATCAATGCCCCTTTCTCCAAACTCCCCTGACCAAGTAATGGGAACTGCTGTGTCCTACCCTAGGCTGTAATTAATGAAAATTTCATAGCTCTTCATCAGACACAGTGTAAGGGACTGAAAGGGTTAACGGACTGAAGGGTGCCTGAAGTTCCACCTATGTCATATGAACAGGGGTGTGGCCAGAACTGTTTAAAACAATTAAGGCCTACCAATTGGATCTTGATCAGTCTTTCTGACAACATCTCTCACGTCAGGAGCAGGTGGGACTGGAACCTGGGCCTCCTGACTCAGAGGTAGGGGCACTACCACTGCACCACAAGACCCTTCTATCACATCAGTGATAGGAACAGGAGGAGGTCAGAGGCTACACCCTATTTAACACAGGAGCCTCTTCCTTCAATGCACCATGTGGTTTTCCTGTCCCTCACCAGATCCCTGTAGATCTCAACAGGAAAGAGATGATGGCAGCAAATCCACTCAAGATCCATGATGGTCAGGAATCACCTCACTACATTCTACAACTACACCCAGCCCCAAGTCTGTATTCACATTGTAACAGCCCACCCCAGCCCCCTCCCAAGCCCCTGATGCGAACAGGAGATTTCTTTCATTATTACACATTGAATCATTTCAATTTTCCTGTGACCGAAACAGATTTTAAATCTTTAAGAATGCGACATTTTCAAGCTGTAACCTCAAAGCCTCTTGCTCTAAAACAGCATTTTATTTCTTTCGCTGCAGCATTGTGGATTATCATGTTGCAAACACAATTTAGAAATGGAGAGAACTGATTTTCATTAGTAAATACTTTTAAATGAGATTGAGGTGTCACGAATAATTTGGTGTGCAATTTGAAGCCTTGAACCCTGCCACGGTATAACAGATTAGAGTTTCTGGTTCAGAAAGCACATCATTCCTGTTCCAGCTGACAGTCACACACATTGTACAGATTTATATTCAGGCTGGGATTAGTGGGCAGACCATAAACCATAACAAGACACAAGTAATGGTCGAGAAAATGCCACCTGGAGTTTACAAACCTCCAGCACAGTAAATCTAACATAGGTAACAAGCGTTAGACCAGCACCTCACCCCTAATTCCATTCATTATTCGTAACTCACTCAATTGCACCTTACTCTGTCCTTCAACACACCGTAACGTCCCAATGTGCTTCGCTGATACACAACATTGACTACAAAATGTAGAATTTTGTTTTGAAATTTATTCATGAGATGTTAATATCATTGACTAGGTCGACATTTATTGCTCATCCCTAATTGCCCAGAGGGCAGCTAAGAGTCAACCACATTGCTGTGGGTCTGGAGTCACATAGAGTCAGAGAGTATTACAGCATTGAAACAGGCCCTTCAGCCCAAACTAGTCCATGCTGACCATGGTGTCCACTCAGTTAGTTCCAATTGCCTGCATTTGGTCCATATCCCTCTAAACCCTTCCCATCCATGTACCTATCCAAATGTTTTCAAGAAGATTTGTAGCTCGGGTTGTGGATGAGGTTGTAGACATGCTCAACGAGCCGGTGGGTTTGGTTCCAAACGTTTCGTCACCCTGCTCGGTAACATCATCAGTGCGCCTCTGGTGAAGTGTTGGTGTTCTGTCCCACTTGTTATTTATAAGCCTCAGTTTGTTGGGGTGGTTGGTACCACTTCCGGTTCTGTTTCTCAGTGGTTTGTACACAGGGTCTAATTCAATGTGTTTGTTGATGGAGTTCCGGTTGGAATACCAGGCCTCCAGGAATTCCCTGGCATGTCTCTGTTTGGCTTGTGCAATTATGGATTTGTTGTCCCAGTCGAATTTGTGTCTCTCTTTGGAATACCAATGGGATCCCCAACATCAGGACTGATTGCAGAAGCAGTAATGCACAGGTTAGAACAGACAGCGCTCCCCACTATACATCCCAAACTTTGGGTCCGATATGTAGATGACAACTTCACGATTATCAAACACACAAAACTAGAAGAAACCCATCGACACATAAACAACATCCTAACTCGGATAAAATTCACAAAAGAAGAAGAGAACAACAACTGACTATCCTTCCTGGACATCACGGTAGAACACAAAAACAGCGCGGATCTCCAGACAAGCGTAAAGAGAAAGACCACACATACGGACCAGATATTCAATTACACCTGCAAAACCACCCCAACGCCCACAAATGGAGCTGCATCAGGACACTATTTAAAAGAGCCACAACACATTGCAGCAACCCAGAACTATGCAAAGCAGAACAGGGGCACCTATATGGAATCTTCAAAAGGAATGGATACCCCCGAAAAGAGCAATCCGCCATTACCTCCGAGACAGACCACAACAGGAAGTCACAACACGACCAGACTCACTAATCACCCTACCGTACATCAGAGACATTTCAGAGATGACCACAAGACTACTCAGACTCCTAGGCATCAGGGTAGCCCACAAACCGACAACCACCCTACGACAGCTACCGATGAACATAAAGGATCCCATACCCAAAGCCAGCAAAACCAGTGTCATAGACAAAATACTATGCAAGGACTGTGAGAAACACTGTGTAAGCCAAACCGGAAGAAAATTGACTATACGGATACACGAACACCAACTAGCCACCAAGAGATACAACCAATTTTCACTTGTCTCACTACACATGGACAACGAGGGACACAAATTCGACTGGGACAACAAATCCAGAATCGCACAAGCCATACAGAGACACGCCAGGGAATTCCTGGAGGCCTGGTATTCCAACAGGAACTCCATCAACAAACACACTGAATTAGACCCTGTGTACAAACCACTGAAAAACAGAACCGAAAGTGGTACCAAACACCCCAACAAACTGAGGCATATAAGTAATAAGCGAGGCAGAACACTGACGCTTCACCAGAGGCACACTGATAATGCAGGGTGAAGAAACTTTTCCAACCAAACCCACCTGCTCAGCGAGCATGCCTACAGCCTCACCTTACAAATGTTATTTAAATGTTGCTATTGTACCTGCCTCAACCACTTTCTCTGGCAGCCCATTCCATACACGCACCACTCTCTGTGTGAAGAAGTTGCCCCTCAGGTCCTGCTTAAATCCGTCCCCTCTCACTTTAAACACAAACTTTCTAGTTTTCAATTCCCTGTCTCTGAGAAACAACCTATTTGGATTCATGATATCAATGCCCTTCATGATTTCATACACCTCAATAAGGTCACCCTTCGTTCTCCTATATTGCAAGGAATAAAGTTCTATCCTGGCCAAACTCTCCCTATAACTCAGGCCAACTAGACCAGGCAACATCATTGTAAATCTTCCTTTGCACACTTTCCAATTTAACTATGTCTTTCCTACATCAGTGTGACCAATACTCCGAGTGCAGCCTCACGAATGACTTATACAACTATAACATAACATCCCAACTCCAATACTCAATGCCTCGACCAATGAAGACCAGCATGCTAAATAACTTCTTCACCACCCTGTCTACCTGTGATGCCGCTTTCAACGAACTATGTACTTGTACTGCTAGGTCCCTCTGTTCCACCACACTCCTCAGGACCTTACCATTTACTGTATAAGTCCTACCTTGGTTTGACTTTCCAAAGTGCAACACCTCACACTTATCTGTATTGAATTGCATTTGCCAATCCTCAGCCCACTTCTCCATCTGATCAAGATCCCTCTAATTTTTTGATAACCTTTTTCCCTGTCAACGATACCTCCTAATTTTGTATCATGTGCAAACTTACTAATCATGCCTTGTATATTCACATCTGGATCATTTATGTAAATAACAAATAATAAATGTCCCAACACCGACCCCTGTGGCACACCACAAGTCACAGGCCTCCAGTCCGAGAAACAACTTTCAACCATCACCCTCTGCTTCCTACCATTGAGCCAATTTTGAATACAATTATCTAGCTCTCCTTGGATCCCAAGTGACCTAACTTTCATAACCAACCTGCCATGCGGGACCTTGTCAAAGGCCTTACTAAAGTTCATATAGACAACCTCATCTATCCTCTTGGTTACCTCTTTGAAAAACTCCAAAAGTTTTGTCAGACATGACTTCCCGTGCACAAATCCATGCTGACTAACCCTAATCAGACCTTGACTATCCAAATGTTGGTTGATCCTGTCCTTTCGTATCCCTCCAATAACTTGCCTACCACTGATGTCAGGCTCACTGGCCTGTAGTTCCCTGGCTTGTCTTTGCTTCCTTTCTTACACAATAGAACTACATTAGCCACCCTCCAGTCTTCCAGAACTTCACCAGTGGCTAAAGATGAAGCAAAAATTTCTGCAAGGGCCTCTGCAATTTCTTCCCTCGCCTCCCACAACATCCCAGGATGGACTTGATCAGGCCCAGGGGATTTATCCACCTTAATGCGCTTTAAGGCTGCAAACACCTCCTCACTGGTAATATGTATGTGGTCCAAGACATCCTCACTTGTTTCCCTTATTTCCTTAGCACCCATGATTCATAGACAGTCATGCTGATCTTTAAGATGACCTATTCTCTCCCTAGCCACCCTTTTACTCTTGATATAGCTATAAAACCTCTTGGGATTATCTTTAACCATATCTGCCAAATCCATCTCATACCCTCTTTTTGCTCTTCTGATTTCCCTTTGAAGAGTGCTCCCACACTTTTTATAGTCATTGAGGGATTCACTTTAGTCCGATAACTTAAACCCAGTGTATGCCGCCTTCTTTTTCCCGAATGGAGCCTCAACATCCCTCATCAGCCAGGGATCCCTAAACCTGCTAGCTTTTCCTTCACCCTAACAGGGACATACTGTCCCTGGATTCTTGATGTCACACTTTCAAAAGCCTCCCATTTGCCAGTCGTTCCTTTTCCTTCAAACAGCCTGCAAAGGCTACGGGCCCTAACAACATTCCGGCAATAGTACTGTAGACTTGTGCTCCAGAACTTGCCGCTCCCCTGGCCAAGCTGTTCCAGTACAGTTACAACACTGGTATCTACCCGACAATGTGGAAAATTGCCCAGGTATGTCCTGTACATAAAAAGCAGGACAAATCCAACCCGGCCAATTGCCGCCAATTAAGTCACGAAAGGTGGTGAACATTGTGCAATCATTGGCGATCATCAGTAAAGTGATGGAAGGTGTCAGTAACAGTGCTATCAAGCAGCACCTGCTCAGCAATAACCTGCTCAGTGACGCCCAGTTTGGGTTCCACCAGGGCCACTCAGCTCCTGACCTCATTACAGCCTCGGTTCAAACACGGACAAAAGAGCTGAATTCCAGAGGTGAAGTGAGAGTATCAAGGCTGTATTCGACCGAGTGTGGCATCAAGGAGCCCTGGCAAAACTGGAAGCAATGGGTATCAGGGGGCAAACTCTCCGGTGGTTGGAGTCATACCTGACACAAAGGAAGATGGTCATGGTTGTTGGAGGTCAGTCATCTCAGCTCCAGGACATCTCTGCAGGAGTTCCTCAGGGTAGTGTCCTAGGCCCAACCATCTTCAGCTGCTTCATCAATGACCTTCCCTCCATCATAAGGTCAGAAGTGGGGATGTTTGCCGATGATTGCACAATGTTCAGCACCATTTGTGACTCCTCAGATACTGAAACAGTCCATGTTCAAATGCAACAAGATCTGGTCTATATCCAGGCTTGGGCTGACAAGTGGCAAGTGACATTCGCGCCACACAAATGCCAGGCTATGGCCATCACCAATAAGAGACAATCTAACCACTGCCCCTTGACATTCAATGGTGTTACCATCACTGAATCCCTCACTATCAACATCCCGGGGGTTATCACTGACCAGAAACTCAACTGGACTCACCACATAAACACAGTGGCTACAAGAGCAGGCCAGAAGCTGGGAATACTGCAGCGAGTAACTCACTTCCTGACTCCCCAAAGCCTGTCCACCATCTACAAGGCACAAGTCAGGAATGTAATGGAATACTCCCCACTTGCCTGGATGGGTGCAGCCCCAACAACACTCAAGAAGCTTGACACCATCCAGGACAAAGCAGCCGCTTGATTGGCACCACATCCACAAACATCCCACTCCCTCCACCATCGACGCTCAGTAGCAGCAGTGTGTACTATCTACAAGATGCACTGCAGAAATTCATCAAAGATCCTCAGACAGCACCTTCCAAACCCACAACCACTTCCATCTAGAAGGACAAGGGCAGCAGATACATGGGAACACCACCCCCTGCAAGTTCCCCTCCAAGACACTCACCATCCTGACTTGGAAATATATCGCCGTTCCTTCACTGTCGCTTTGTCAAAAACCTGGAATTCCCTCCCTAATGGCATTGTGGGTCAACCCACAGCAGGAGGACTGCAGTGGTTCAAGAAGGCAGCTCACCAACACCTTGTAAGGGTGACTAGGGATAGGCAACAAATGCTGGCCAGCCAGAAATGCCTACATCCCACAAAATGAATAGAAAAAAAAAACCCAATCGACCTCTGCTAGATCCTGCCTCATGGCCCCAAAATTGGCCCTGCTCCAGTTCAGCACGTTGACCTGTGGACCTGTCCTATCTTTTTCCATAACTATGTTAAAACTGAGAGAGTTATGATCACTGGACCCAAAGCACTCCCTGACTAACACTTCGGTCACTTGCCTCGTTTCCTAAGAGGAGGGCCACTGTTGCACCCTCTCGAGTAGGGCCCTCTACATATTGATTTAGGAAACTTTCTTGGACACATTTGACAAATTCTATTCCATCCTGCCCATGTAGGCCAGACCAGGTAAGGATGGCAGTTTGCTTCCCTAAAGGACATTAGTGAACCAGGTGGAGTTTTACATCAACGTAGTCATTTCATGATCACCATTACTGAGACTTGCCTTTCACAGGCAAACATAGAAATAGGAGCAGAAATGGACTATTCAAGACTATTCCATCATTCAATAAGATCGTGGCTGATTGTGTTTTGAATTCCACATTCTCATTTAACATTGGTAACACTCGATTTTCCTGCCTAATACAAATCTGGCTACCTTAAAAATATTCATTTACGCCATCCCCTCCATTGTTTTCCGAGGCAGATTGTTCCAAAGTCCCCCAACCCTCAAAGAAAAAACATTCACCACCTCAGTCCAAAAAGAGTGATCCCTAACTTTTATGCAGTGACTTCTGGTTTTGGCCTGACATGCGAGAAGAAACATCCTTTCCAAATCCACCTTTGTCAAGATTTATTTCAGATTTATTAATTTATGGGATTTAAATTCCAGCAGCTACTGTGGTGGGATTTGAACTTGTGACCACAGACCGTTAGTTGACCTCTCTGGATTACAGGACCACCCCCGAAATGGGGTTTTGAAAACTTGCTGGAGGAGGGTTGGGCGAGTGAAATGGTCCTTGGAGAAGTTTGTTTGAGTCCAGCCTCAATGGGCTTTTGTCACCAAAGGGAGACCCGTGGGCAACACTGGAGGAGCAGAGAGCACTTGCAGTAGGAAGTGGTAATCGGAGAGCTTGGATTGGTCAATGCCATGATTGAGATTTTAGAATTTTCATTTGCCTAGGAGAGATAGAAAACCAGTGGAGGTCTTATCCCAGGGGTACTTATCGTCCTAACCACATTGCTGGCTGTCTTTCACCATCCATCACTTTCACACACAATTCCATCCCCAGCACTGGGAAGGCTGTTGTCTCGCTTCCCAGTCCTTGCTCCCAGGACTGGCATGGAAGTCAATCCATCATTCTTGGAGATTCAAGGATGCTCCCGGAGAGTCGGGCTGGGTGGGGGAGTGTGAAGGGGAGACAATAACAGAAACAGAGGACATCATGGATTGCAGTAGTCATGAACAAAAAGCTTTAAAAATCCCTCAGTTGTAAAACAAACAGCATTGTCAGAGCAACCACATCAGCCGGTAATTCCAATCCTTTCAAGATAATTATACAGGCTATCATCTCTCTCCTGAGGTTTGTAATCACCTTCAAAGTTTATTTCAAAATAAGCTATTGATTTTGTTCTCCATATATCTATATGGGCCCAGTTATATTGAAACTATTGTACCTCATCAATCAATCTATACGGCTTTGAGGCAAAATGGTGAATAAATTCACTGACTGTAAATGAAACGAGCTCTGTGTACTGTCCAGCTCCTGGTTGGGTATTCACCAAAGTCACCAACTCGATGGCATTATCCCGATGAATGGAGACACTGAGACTTAACCCCAACCTGCTGCAGGGAGTCAACTACAGAGAAACACCCACAGGCACTGAAGATTTTTTTTAAGGAAGTCTTTCACATGAGCACTTTAGTTTGATTACAAAACCAGAGATAACACCGGTATCAGGCAACTGGGTGAGGCGATTGGACAGACAACAGGACATGTGAGATAAGGTGATGAAACCTCCAGGAATACATCATCCAGGGTTATCGGCTATTGATATCCGAATGAACCTCCCAATAACGTTTCTACCAGTGATGTGCACAGATCGATCCCGGTAAGGATGGATGATCATGTGATCATTTAACTTTAGTTTTCATTAGATTGCCTTCAAAAGAAGAAATCAGCAGCGAACATTTATTCAGGAATAACCCTAACATTCATACTGTAATGACCCTAACATTTATTCAAAAATAACCCTAACATTTATCCTGTAATAACACTAACATTTACACTGTAATAACCCTAACATTTATACTGTAATAATCCTAACATTTATTCACTAATAACCCTAACAATTATACTGTAATAACCCTAACATTTATTCAGAAATAACCCTAACATTTATACAGTAATAACCCTAACATTTATTCAAAAATAACCTTAACATTTATACTGTAATAACCCTAACATTTATACTGTAATAACCCTAACATTTATACTGTAATAGCCCCAACATTTATTCAGGAATAACCCTAACATTTATACTGTAATAACCCTAACAATAATTCAGTAATAGTCCTTACAAACTGCTGACAAACCTTACATTTATACTGTAATAACCTGAACATTTATACTGTAATAACCCTAACATTTATATTGTAATAACCTGAACATTTATGCAGTTATAATCCTAACCATTAAACAGCTTATAAACCTACATTTATGTTGTAATAACCCTAAAATTTATGCAGGGTGTAACCACATTTATACAATTATAATGCTAACCTTTATACAGTTTATAATTCTAATATTTACACAGGCATAACTGCAACATTCAGAAAGATTCTAAGCCTCAAATTCATACAGACTTATGATCCCAGCAGATCATATCAACTGGACAATTCAGAACCCACACTGAAATCTGGCTTCATAAATTATAGTTTGGGGTGTTTATTGGTATTAATTAGGTGGTTTTTCACTGAAGCACAAACATGTAATGTTGCAAATTTGTATTTAAAAATAAAATAAATTTATTACACAAAAGAAATGAAGATACCTGAGAACTGACCAGAGTACTTGCATGTAACACCAATGTTAGTATTTTGAAATGCATGGTAAAATACAATCCCATCAACAGAATACAATGAGATAGAATATCCTTTATTGTCCAGCGTATTCCATTGTAGAAGTACAGTGAAAAATTTCTACAATGTCTGCCTCTTATGGAACGATCTGAGGTACAAGTACCAAGATACAAATCTTGGATAAAAATGAGGAATAAAAAGTAGTCACATTACAGAGATTTAAAAAATAAGTTAGAAATAAGACATTGTTAAAAGATTGATTTTACAGTCAGGTAAAAAATTTCAAGCAAATATTACATTGTAGCAGCTCAGTACAGGGCCTCCACACATGGTCTGACCACCCACGCCAGACCCCAGTCCAACAGTCATCCCCGCTCCGCTCAAAGTTTCCAGTCCGCTCCATACCGGCACTCAGCTGTTCCAAGGTAAGTTCCAGGCCTGCCTGCCGTACTCTGGTCCCCACTCAGGATTGCTCCCCTCAAGCTGCTTCGAGGCTCAAGCCCACACACTGTTCCAGGGCTCACAGCCCACACACTGCTCCGGGGCTCACAGCCCACATGCTGCTCCGGGGCTCACAGCCCACACGCTGCTCCGGGGCTCACAGCCCATACGCTGTTCCGGGGCTGACAGCCCATACGCTGTGCCAGGGCTCACATCCCACACTCTGTTCCAGGGCTCACACCCACACGCTGCTCCAGGGCTCACAGCCCACACGCTGCTCCAGGTCTCACAGCCCACACGCTGCTCCAGGGCTCACAGCCCACACACTGCTCCAAGGCTCACAGCCCACACACTGCCGGGGCTCACAGCCCACGCACTGCTCCGGGGCTCACAGCCCACACACTGTTTCAAGGCTCAAGCCCACACGCTGCTCTGGGGCTCACAGCCCACGCACTGTTCTGGGGCTCACAGCCCACACACTGCTCCAGGGCTCACAGCCCACCCGCTGTTCCATGGCTCATTGCTCTGGGGACTTGCTGCCAGCACCTGCCACTGCTCCAGGATTCACCTCCGGTGCCCAGGAGAAGGAAAAAGAAAAAGAAAAACAGAGAAAAAAGGAAAAGGAAGAAAAACAACAGGCAGAACAGAGGAGCTTCAGCAGGAGTGTCTTACTCTGCCACCATCTTGCCAGATGAATCCCAAAAGGACTTTTTTCCAGTACTCACACCAGAGAGAATTCCCTTTGTCATCTTGTCTACTGGACTTAATTTAACTGTGGCTTCAATTCCCCAACTGGGGAATCTGACAACTCTTCCTGGAACTTTCAGACAACTGAACCTAAATGTTATTAGCTTCAAACAACACCTTTAGTGTTGTAACCAAACACCTCTGGTCTGGAGCATTCAAACTATATTGCTTACACTGAAGTAACCTTATTTTTAACAGTTCTAAAGCATTTCTTTTGTAAGGAACAATTGTCTTACACATCAGCTTCAGTCAAGATCAGCATTCCTTCTAATTTTTTTTCCAGCTTCAGGCTAAACAGGGTAAGAAAACTTCTTGCTGATTATCACAAACCGTCCTCCCTCAGCTGATGAATCAGTATTCCTCCACATTGAACAATACTTGGAAGCACTGATGGATGGCAAGGGTACAAAATGTACTCTGGGTGGGGTATTTTAATGTCCATCACCCAAGAGTGGCTCAGCAGCAGTATTACTGATCGAGCTGGTCGGGCCCTAAAGGACATAGCTGCTAGACTGGGTCTGCGGCAGGTGGTGAGGGAACCAACAAGAGGGAAAAACATACCTGACCTCATCCTCACCAATCTGCCAGCTGCAGTTGTATCTGTCCATGACAGTATCAGTAAGAGTGACCATCGCACAGTCCTTGTGGAGACGAAGTCCCGCCTTCACATTGAGAATAACTTCCATCGCGTTGTGTGGCACTGTCACCGTGCTAAATGGGACAGATTTCGCACAGATCTAAAAACTCAAGACTGGGCATCCATGAGGCGCTGTGGGTCATCAACAACAGCAGAATTGTACTCCAGCACAATCTGTAACCTCATGGCCCAGCATATCCCCCACTCAACCATTACCATCAAGGCAGGGGATCAACCCTGGTTCAATGGAGAGTGCAGGAGGGCATGTCAGGAGCAGCACCAGGCATACCTGAAGATGAGGTGTCAACCTGGTGAAGCCACCAAACAGGACTACTTGCACACCAAACAGCGAAAGCAGCAAGTGATAGAGCTAAGCGATCCCACAACCAACGGATCCGATCTAAGTTCTGCAGTCCTGCCACATCCACTGGTGAATGGTGGTGGACAATTAAAAAACTCACTGGAGGAGGAGGCTCCAGAAATATCCCCATCCTCAATGATGGAAGGGCCCAGCACATCAGGGCAAAAGATAAGGCTGAAGCATTCGCAGCAACCTTCAGCCAGAAGTGCCGAGTGGATGATACATCTTGGCCTCCTCCAGTGGTCCCCAGCATCACAGATACCAGTCTTCAGCCAATTCGATTCACTCTTTATGACATCAAGAAATGGCTGGAGACACTGGATATGGAAAACATTCCGGCAATAATACTGAAGGTTTGTGCTCCAGAACTTGCCACTCCCCTACCCAAGCTGTTCAAGTTACACTGGCATCTACCCAACAATGTGAAAAAATGTTCTGTACACAAAAAGCAGGACAAATCCAACCCGGCCAATTACCGCCCCATCAGTCTCCTCTCGATCATCAGTAAAGTGATGGAAGGTGTCAGTAACAGTGCTATCAAGCAGCACCTGCTCAGCAATAACCTGCTCAGTGACACCCAGTTTGGGTTCCACCAGGGCCACTCAGCTCCTGACCTCATTACAGCCTTGGTTCAAACATGGACAAAAGAGCTGAATGCCAGAGGTGAGGTGAGAGTGATAGCCCTTGATATCAAGGCTGCATTCGACCCAGTGTGGCATCAAGGGACCCTAGCAAAACTGGAAGCAATGGGTATTGGGAGCAAGCGCTCCGGTGGTTGGAGTCATACCTGACACATAGGAAGTGGATGTTGGAGGTTATTCATCTCAGCTCCAGGACATCTCTGCAGGAGTTCCTCAGGGTAGTGTCCTAGGGCCAACCATCTTCAGTTACTTCATCAATGACCTTCCCTCCATCATAAGGTCAGAAGTGGGGATGTTCGCCAATAATTGCACAATGTTCAGCACCATTCGTGACTCCCCAGATACCGAAGAGTTCAAATGCAACAAAATCTGGGTTGACAAGTGGCAAGTAACATTCGTTCCAAGAGACAATCCAACCACCGTCCCTTGACTTTCAATGGTGTTACCACCGCTGAATCCCCCACTATCAACATCCTGGGGGTTATCATTGACCAGAAACTCAACTGGACTCACCACATAAACACAGTGACTACAAGAGCAGGTCAGAAGCTGGGAATCCTGCAGGGAGTAACTCACTTCCTGACTCCCCAAAGCCTGTCCACCATCTACAAGGCACACGTCAGGAACGTGATGGAATACTCCCCACTTGCCTGGATGGGTGCAGCCCCAACAACACTCAAGAAGCTTGACACCATCCCGGACAAAGCAGCCCATTTGAAAGGCACTACATCCACAAACATCCCACTCCCTCCACCACCAATGCTCAGTAGCAGCAGTGTGTGCCATCTACAAGATGCACTGCAGAAACTCACCAAAGATACTCAGACAGCACCTTCCAAACCCACAATCACTTCCATCTAGAAGGACAAGGACATGGGAACACCACCTTCCGGTATTGTGGGTCAACCTACAGCAGGTGGACTGCAGTGGTTCAAGAAAGCAGCTCACCAGCACCTTCTCAAGGGGCAACTAGGGATGGACAATAAATGCTGGCCCAGTCAGCTGCACCTATGTCCCACAAGCAGATACAAAAAAAGCTGTTGAGCTCCATGTGTGGTGGTGACTTCCCGAACTGCATGTCAATGCCACACTGATCGCTCTGAGTGGAACCTGGGAGCAGTTACGCACACCTGCAGCTTAGAGGACAAAGAAACTAAACTGAAATGAAAGCTTTTACCAAACTGCCAGGTGGTTGCCCTAATCAATAGAGACAAAAAAAATCAATCTCTGACCTTTTAAACTGAAAGCCTAATGCACAATTGTTTACTCATTAAAAAAACCCAACGGAAACAAAACTCCATTCTCCCCAAAAAGTCTCTCTCTAATAGTGTGTTTGAAAAGAAATCACCATGGCCAAAGAAATCCTTACAATTTGATCATTAAGCTCCTGCTGGCACATAGACCAAAGCCCAAATCCAAACTCTAAAATAATTGAAATTGAAAGAACTGTGGATGCTGTAAATCAGGAACAAAAGCAGAAGTTGCTGGAAAAGCTCAGCAGGTCTGGCAGCATCTGTGGAGAGAAATCAGAGTTAACGTTTCGGTTCTAGTGACCCTTCCTCTGAACTGTCTGTCAGCCACCTGCTTGTTGTCCTGTGGTCATAGGAGGGCTGAGAAAGTGAATGTTGGTGGCACATTGTTCGAGATTCCCCAGTATCATTACTGGACAGTCAGTCAAATGTTCTTCTCCTGGCGTGATGGAATTAGATCCCAGCTGGATTTGTACAAAAATTGGAATAAATTATGAGAAGGATATTACTGGAAAGAATCTGGAGGAAGAGCAAGCAGGAAGCTGCCAGATTCCACAGCCTGATTACTGCACCTTCCTTATCCATTATGGAAGGAACATACATGGCCACTGCCAATTTAACTCAACCCTTCTCTTTAAAAAGAGCCGCAGTTATTAAGATGCTCGAACATTTAATGCAGAAGTTTCACAATAACCTGTGACCTAAACCTTAAAATGAAAAAAAGGAGCTGAAGCCATCGATCCAATAGTTATATTTCCTACAATGAAAGCTTGTTACCATAGCAACAGCACGAGCGTGTGAAGTGATGTTCCTCAGTGCAGTAATCCTGTCGATTGGAAGATGTGCCTCACATCCATTGTCAGCTTCCTCAGAACCACAAAATCTTCACTTTCTGAGCTGTTCTCAGGCAGACACCATTTCTCTTCCTTGTCTACACAGAAAATTATCCACTTAATCCACAGATTCTCTTCTCTCGCAAGGAAGATTTGTCAATTTTACAAAGGCCACTCTTTGGAAGAAACAGATTGCTGCAGACATCGAGTTGTAAAGTCAACTGACCTTTTGGTGGCCTTACATTGTGATGCTGATTCTCAAAGAATCTAATAAATTTAACTCCAAACCCAGCAAAATATATCCTGCCTGATGTGGTGTGATTTAGTTTTGAAGTGTATTTCAATTTTTAAGAACCATACAGGGTTACAGGAAATTGACAAAATGAAAATAGCATCTGAAATTCAAACCAACCATTTTGAAATCTACAAAGACAGATGTACCCAAAACAAGTTCAATATTCACAGACTTGGAGACAGTGAGGACAGCAGATGCTGGGAGCTAGAGTCAATAAACGTGGAGCTGGGAAAGCACAGCAGGTCACACAGCATCCGAGGAGCAGGAAAGTCAATGTTTCGGGACAATATTCACAGAAACAGACACAGGTTAGAGTGCCCAGTTTCAATGGCTGCTATAATCAGCTCCAGAATAAGAGACAAACCAAAACAAAGTGTACTTTCTCTTTTTGAGAATAGCACAGTGATGTTTGCAAATAGAATTACATAAAAAGACTTTGAACTCCAGCAAGCCCTTCTTTCAAGTTAGGGAGTTGTTTAGCTCAGTTGGCTGGATGGCTGGTTCAAGATACAGAGTGAAGCCAACAGTATGTGTTCAATTCCTACACTGGTTGAGGTTACCATGAAGGACTCTCCTTCTCAACCTTCTCCCCTTGCCTGAAGCACAGTGATCCTCAGGTTAAATCACCACCAGTCGTCTCTGTCTAATGAGAGAGCAGCCCTATGACATATGGTGACTTTATGTTCTTTCAGGTTCTCTGACAGAGCAATCAATACTCACAAAAAACACACACACGCACACATACACACATAGAGTTACACAGACATAACCCAGAGAGAAGAGAGGCAGGCGTACATGCACACTCACAGTAACAGGCACAAACCCTTCAGAGAGATAGGAATGCGCGCACACACTCTCACAATCACACAGTAACAGACATAAACACACAGAGAAGAGAGACAGACAGACACACACACGCACGCACATGTGCACACATACACATGCACACACGCACATGCACACACACATACACACGTACACACACATTTGAATGCATGCACACACACACACTTACATACACAATGAAACCTAAGCAGAAACAGGTCTGTTAATTGGGAGGAAAAATGTCAGAAAATGCTAGAAACTGAAAGAAGAAAGGAAAGGGAATCTGTCGATAAAATCTTCTTCAGTGAAGTATGTCCAGGCTTTGGAAGGAGATTCCCTCTTGCAGTGTTCAGTTCTGGCAATGCTTCCCCTATAGTATTCACCTGTTTTTCTCATTTGGCTGTTGGCTCACTCTTTGCATTTTATACCTTTATTTAAAAAGGCAATTTCTGGAAGTCAGCCAAAAAACACAAAATCCCCATTGTTTCTTGGCAGCTCAGCTGATTTTCCTTTGCAAATGCTAACATATTTTCTACAAGTGCACACAGAGGTGCACACAGACACACACACACATACAGACACACAGAGACATATGCACAAACACACACACACAGGCGCACACACAGACACAGAGACATATTCACAAACACACACACACAGGCGCACACACAGACACATGCACACACACAGAGTTTAGAACGTCTCCACAGAAAGAAGCCAATTCTGTTTTAAAAGTCAGAAGTCACATGACACCAGGTTATAGTCCAACAGGTTTATTTAAAATCGCGCAAGCTTTCAGAGCGCAGCCCCTTCATCAGGTGAAGTGGAGGGAAGGGCACAGGCACAGAATATATTGTCATTATCTCTCCACCTGTATATTCTGTGTCTGTGCGCCTCCCTCCACTTTACCTGACA
>NC_063349.1:57906018-57935673 GCF_021869965.1 Rhincodon typus
CATAGGCACATTCCAGCAGGAGATGTCCAACAGCCACCTCGAGGGCAGCGTGCAGTGGCGCAGAGAGCCCGGGCGTGCATGAACGATCTCACTGGCAGAGCCGCTCTCTCCACCAGCCAAGCAACGTCCTGGTGAATTTAGAAAGTTCTGGCGATGAGGCATTCTGCCAAACGACTTTGGCAGTCTGCGTGGGGAACCACCCGACTGGATCCACCCTCTCCTTTTCCCGAAGGGTCTCAAGGACGCTACGTGCCGACCACTGCCTGACGGCCTTGTGGTCAAAGGTGTTTTTAAATACTGGGTTGAATTAAAGATCAGCCATGATCATATTGAATGGTGGAGTAGGCTCAATGCACTGACTGGCCTACACCTGCTCCTATTTACTCTGTCTCGTGCTATTTGACATATCCTTCTATTGCTGTCTGCTTCATGCACTTAGCTGGCTTTCCCATACGTGGATAATTAAGGTGCTATTGACGAATGCTCCAGGATATCCAAAGCTGCAGGCTTCACATTTTGTAATCATAATGTCTTTCTGCAGCTTGGTCCCAATAACATCGTTGCAATCTGCATTCACTGTGGATAAAGAATTGTTATAGAGTTTACCAGTTCCTTTCTTTGTTGTACAATCTTGGACATCCAGCAATTTCTTCCCGTGCTCAAAGATGACATTATTGATAAGAGTCTGGTAATTGTAACCGGTTTCAGGAGTATTGTTCCATTAGCCTTTCTGATGGATTGAATGCTCCTCCTGATTGCATTGTTGAGGACACCACTGCCGGCTGCTCCAGATACACTGATGACATTTTGCTGCCAATTTATTTTTGTACAGTGTTGGTCTCTGCCTTCTGGGAAATGCAGGCCGAACACTTTTTCAAAGACATTCTGCAAGATTTGATGAAGTGATTGTAGCTGTGTTTTCAAACCTGTAAATATTTCCATATCATAGGAAGAGCACCTTGCTCAGTCCTCCTGTTTATACATCTTCACACTCACATTTCTGGCACAGAAACAGGCCCTTCAACCCCTCTGCTCTGTGCTGGTGTTTCAGCTCTACACCAGCCTCATCCCACCTCCTCTTCATCTCACTCTATCAGCATCTCCTTCCTCTTCCTCTCTCCATTCTCTTAACTGAACTGATGTTTTATATTAGCATCATGGGGTCATACAGCACAGAAACAGGCCCTTCGGCCCAACAAGTCCACACCAACCCACAGAGCATCCCTCCCAGACCCATGCCCCTATAACCCACCTAATCTACACATCCCTGTACACTAGGGGCAATTTAGCATGGCCAATCCACCCTAACCTGCACATCTTTGGACCAGAGAAACCAGAGCACCCAGAGGAAACCCACACAGACACGGGGAGAATGTGCAAACTCCACACAGACAGTCACCCAAGGGTGGAATTGAACCCAGGTCCCTGGAGCTGTGAGGCAGTAGTGCTAACCACTGAGCCACCGTGCCACCCTCAATATATGATGTAATTAGACAGGATTGAGCTAGTTCGCAGGTTTTGAGGCTAGATCAGCTTTTTGCTTTGTTAAAGCAGAACTAAAGTAATAACTGTATCAAAGAAAATCCAGTAAGTCTGTTAAAATGAATTTTTTTTTGTCAGTAGTGCCATGTCCCCAAGTGCTTTGTAAGCAATGAAGTGTTTTTGGAATGTAGTTCTTACTGTAACAGAGAAAACACGATTGCCAAGTTGTGCACAGGAAGATCCCACAGACAGAGAGGTGAGAATGATGAGATCATCAATTTTATTGTCATCGGTTGGGCAGGGACACCAGGGAGGACCTGCCCCTCATAACACCAACACTCTGTGATATCGCCCATGGGTTCACCCAGCCCTTAGTGTCCACTGGTCAGCAGCAGCATGATCTCGTGGTGACCAGCTGGTTCACCTTGTCTGAAACAGTAAAACCAGGCAGCGTCTCTAGACCAGGGGCTCTGACCTCAGGAAAGGCCAGAGGGGCTGGAGGAGAGGAGCTCAATGGAGAGGCTGTGGGGGTGGGAGTGGGGGTGTGGTGAGGGTGCAGTGTGGGTGGTGGATGGAACCCTGACAGGTGCAGACCTTCCGGGAGGCTGGGTGGGTACGTGCCTGATGTAGAAAGGAGAACTCCCAACCCCCTTCTCAGTCGAGGAAGGGTGACCTTCCAGTCTCCTGTTTGCCCTGAATCTCTCCCACTGCGTTAACATTGAGGTCGGACAGGAAGCGGCCTTTAATAAATCATCACGGGTCGAGACTTGGTTGAGAGACAGGAAACAGAGAGTGGGAATAAATGGCTCTTTTTTCCGAGTGCCAGGCAGTGACTAGTCGGGTACCGTAGAGATTGGTGCTTGGTGCCAGCTCTCCATGACAAATGTAACTGACCTGGATGAGGGAACCAAAGCAACTTTCCCAAGTTTGCTGACAACGCAAAACTGGGTGGGATTGTGAGTTGTGAGGAAGATGCAAGGAGGGTTCGAGGTGATTTTAGACAAGTTGCGTGAGTGGGCAAACACATGGCAGATGCAGCACAATGTGGATAAATGTGAAGTTATACATTTTGGTAGAAAAACTGAAAGGAAGAGTATGATTTAAATGGGGATACATGGGGAAGTGTGGATGCACAGAGGGATCTGGGTGTCCATGTACATTAGTCAATGAAAGTAAACAGGCAGCTGCAGCAAGCAATTAGGAAGGGAAATGGTATATTGGCCTTCATTGTAAGAGGATTGAAGTTCAGAAGTAGGGATGTCTTACTGCAGTGATACAGGGGCTTAGTGAGACCACAGTGGGAGTACTGTGTGCAGATTTGGTCTCCCTTCCTAAGAGAGCATAGACTCACCATTGAGGGAGGGCAGTGAGGGGTCACTCAGCTGACACTGAGGATGGCAGCGCTGTCCCATGAGGAGAGATTGGTTTGACTGGGCCAGTATTCACTAGGGTTTAGAAGGATGAGGGGGATCTGTCTTTGACATGTAACATTCTAATAGGCTGGACAGAGTTGATGCAGGGAGAATGTGTTCCATGGTTGGTGGAGTCTAGAACCAGGGGATACAGTCTGTTTAGGACTGAGATGAGGAAACATTTCTTCACTTAGAGGGTATGAATCTGTGTAATTCTCTGCCCCAGGAGGCCAGGTCACTGAATATATTCAAGAAGGAGATTGATACATTTTTGATTTTAAAGGCAGTGAAAGGGGTATGGTGAGAAAGCAGGAGTGTGGCACTGAGATAGAGAATCATGATCATATTGAGTGGCAGAGCAGGCTTGATGGGATGAATGGCCTCCTCCTGCTCCTAATTTCTATGATTTTATGGATGTTGTCATTAATTGAAGTGGACAGTCAGGGAGAGTGGAGGGAAGACTCCCTCAGGAGACAGTGAAACTAGTTGGAATTGATTCATGTGAACACACATTTGATCAATTTCTCTCAGAAGACTCTTTGGGAATTGAATAAGTTGGGAGCTGATGTATGGCATATGCAGTGAATAAGGAAGGAACAGGTGAGTTTGGGCATTTAGGGAGAGTAAGGACTGTAGATGCTGGAAGCCAGAGTCAAGAGACGTGAAGCTGGAAAAGCACAGCAGGTCAGACAGCACCTGAGGAACAGAGATGTCAATGTTTCAGTCCTGTCAAAGGGTTTTGGTCAGAAACATTGACTTTCCTGCTCCTCGGATGCTGTCTGACCTGCTGTGCTTTTCCAGCTTCACATCTATTGAGTTTCGGCATTTAGTTCCTGAAGCTTCACCCCTTGGGTTGGGGGGAGGGAGTGGCGCTCCCTCATACCTGCCTCCGTATGACCTCATTGATAGATCACTGGGATTGGTCAATGACTCCATCATTCATTGTATCATATGACAGTAGAGGATTCTACAGTTGAGTGGGAGGCGATGGCCTAGTGGTATTATCGCTGGATTGTTAATCCAGAGACCCGGTTAATGTTTGGGGAACCTGGGTTCGAATCCTGTAGGTGGAATTTGAATTAAATTTAAAAAATATGGAATTAAGAGTCTAATGATGACCATTGTTCATTGTCGGGAAAAACCCATTTGGTTCACTAATGCCCTTTAGGGAAGGAAACTGCCATACTGGTCTGGCCTACATGTGACTCCAGACCCACAGCAATGTGGTTTATTCTTAACTGCCCTCTGGGCAATTAGGAATGGGCAATAAATGCTGCCTGGCCAGTGATGCTCCCATCCCGTGAATGAATAAAAGAAAGTTGTGTAAGAGCTTGGTTAGACCACACCTGGAGCACTGTGTGCAGTTTTGGTCTCCCTACCTTAGGAAAGATATTACTGCTGTAGAGGGAGTGTTAATGATGGTTCACTAGACTTGTTCCTGGGATGGTGGGATGAGAGATTGTACAAACTGGGCCTGTGATCCTTAGAGTTTTGAAACATGAGAGGCAATCTCATTGAAAATACAAAATACTTAAAGGGGTAGACAGGACAGAGTGGGTAAGATGGTTCTACAGGTTGGGGAGTCCACAACCAGGGGGCACAATTTCAGAATAAGAGGGGTGTCATTTAGGTCTGAGATGAAGAGAAATTATTTTTCTCAGAGAGTTGTGAACCTTTGGAATTCTATACTGCAGAGGGCTGTGGAGACGTAAGTCGGTAGAGATGATTGATTTTTGATTCCCAAGGGCGTACAGGGTTGTAGGGGATGGAGAGGGTAAAAGGCAGTGAGCTGTTCAATCTGACTCAATCATGTTGAATGGTGGGTCAGGCTTGATGGGCTGAATGGCCTAGTCCTCTCTCTGATTGACTGTAGACTGCCTTTTATTTCTCAGTGTCTATGACCGAGCTAGCATTTAGCTGATTTTCAGATTGTCCTGCCAGACAATGTCACTGACTGGATGGCTTCAGCAATATATGGGCCATTGTTTACTTTGTTGTTTTATGAAGAAGCCAGGCTTTAATGGAAACTCCAAGGACTGTTGGCCATTGTTTCAGTGATTGAGTTTTGTAGACGTTTGCACTAATGGGAGTGATTTATTTACACATCATTAGGTGTCTACAATTAAAGACAAAAAAGATGCTGAGAATTTGAGAACTTTGAAGTAAGACTAACATTGACCACAACCTCCCTTATTGAGGGTGTCTCCCACATTGGACCAGGCTTCAATTTCTCAGTGAGTGGTCACCTTGTAGCTGAACACCTTGACAATGACACATGACAGGCTGACACCAACAACCACAACCTGCATTTATATGGAGCCATTCACATTGTAACATCGTGGTGGCACTTTCCAGGGATGTTATCAATTGAGTTTGACATTGAGTCCCAGGCGGAGATGTTGGGACAGATAAGCAAAAGGAAGGTTATAAGACAGATTGAAAAGAGTAGAGAGAGGCAGAGAGGGTAGCAGCTGTAGGCTTGGCCACTAATGGCAGAGAGATGGGAATCAGGGGAGGAGGGGGCGCAGCTGTAGAAGTTGGATTCGGAAAAACGCAGAGATTTTGGAGAAGGAGGAGGGAGGGAGGGTCAGGAAAAACCAAGGAACGGAATCTGTTAAATTCAAGCATGTCCCATGGTAGGGAATTGCACATTCCGACTCCTCCCTGTGTGATGATGGTTCTCCTTATTATCTGATTGCTTTCATTAATAGCTATATTGTATTTAACACCCTGAGTTTTGGTTTCTGTCCCAAGTGGATATGTCTAACCTGTTCAATCCATTCATAATTTTAACAGCTTCCAAGTCTTCTCTGTTTTAAAGAGCAAAGGCCAATCTAATTTCTGCTCAATAACTGTAATATCTCATTTAATTTGATTTATTATTGTCATAGTTCTCATTTTACCCTTGGAAAATCTCTTCTCAATTTCTTCAGTGTTTAGAATTGTAGAATCTCTACAGTGAATAAAATAGAATAGAATCCCTACAGTGTGGAAACAGGCCCTTTGGCCCAACAAGTCCACACTGACCCTTGGAGCATCCCACCCAGACCCAACCCCTATAACCCACACATCCCTGAACACTACGGGCAATTTTGCATGGTCAACCCACCCAGCCTGCACATGTTTTGGACTGTGGGAAGAAACCAGAGCACCCGGAGGAAACCCACGCAGACACGGGGAGAATGTGCAAACTCCACACAGACAGTCGCCCGAGGGTAGAATCTAACCCGGGTCCCTGGCGCTGTGAGGCAGCAGTGCCAACCACTGAGCCACCATGCTGCCCATTTCTGTGTCTGATTTAGAATACAATGATAACTGGGTACAGTTTAGTGACTAGGACTCTGCACAAGATTGACTTCCCTTTGCAATTCTGCATCCTGGGTAAATCTCTGTGTTTTGTTAGACAGTTTAAGTGCATTGCTGGTTTGTGTTGCTGCTATTTATGTTTTGTTTACCAGAATCTTAGATCCCTTTGCTGGTCGTCCCATTTCTAATTTTCTAAAATATTGAATTGAATTGAATTGTATCATTTATTGTCATGTGTATTCAATCTAAAAATCCAGTGAAAAGTGTGTACCTTTGCTGTACATACATGGTGCCATTCACATTAATTCAGAGTAAGATAAGAAATAAACAAAAACTTGAGAGAGTCCAACTTTCCTTTCCACTGCCGTAGTCCTACTCCAGGCTTCCCAGCCCTCGCCATGCCCCCACCAGAGTATGGGTGATATCCTGAATTTCTCAAACAAAATGCACCACTTACATTTCTCTCTTTTAGAGTCATTTGGCACTGCCCAGCCTACAGATTTTCTGTAATACTTTACTTTTAAAAGTTCCAAAATATTCTCAAAATCTTGGCTTACTTTGTCTTCCTTTAGACTTCTGTTTGCCAGTCATACTTGAGCAGAATTGACTATTTGTAACAACGTTGAAATATGTATTAAATCTATATTGAAATATGAACTGATTTGGTGCTGTTTATCTTCAGTTCCAGGCACAGTCTATAAAACCACCTGAGCAGAGCAATCAGCTGCATGTTGATAAACAGGCAAGGAAGGCTTTGCAATGCTCTGTAGTTTTTTCCTTTTGTGAGCAGCCCCCTCCACTCTCTTGTGGAAGTGTCAGAACTCTGATGTTGGTGTGTCAGAGGCAGCAGCTGTAAATCTGGTTCTGTGAGTTTCAGTGAAGTCACACTGTGAGCAAGTTCTGTATCAGTCAGTAACGCTCAAGCCTCCTTAATGTACACAAATAACATCTTACCTTGAAAAATAACTTACTAAACTTAGCCAAATAATGAAGTGATGAATGATTGATGTGTGATATGTGGAGGAAGAGATGTGTGGGACCAAAATTAGTGAATCAGATGCACTAAAAGTGCTCAGAATAACATCTTAGGTTTCTCAGGGTTACTTAATGTCAGATTAGAGTTGATTCTGGTAAATGAATTGGGGCTGGCAACAACTTAATTCAAAGTGTTTACCTTGCTGCCTTTAACTATTAATCTGATACAACTGGATCAATGCAACACTATTTGGACTTGACATAAACATTAATTACTCAATTTATTTATTACTAACAGTATAATAACTAATTTATTGAACTATGTTTGGAAATGTTACAGTACAGGCCTGTGCTGACTATTTTCCCAGTGTAATCGAGCTAATGTTGGACTCAGATTCCAGGAAGGAGAAATCAGTGCCTTTTCCTGGGAAAGAATGAAACGTGACGTCTTCTATTCATTTATCATTTTGTGGGATGTAGGTGTCACTGGCTTGGCAAGCTTTCATTGCCCATCCCTAATAGCCCTTGAACTGAGTGACTTGTTCAGTAATTTCAGAGGGCAGCTAAGAGTTAACCACATTGCTGTGGGTCTGGAGTCACATGTAGGCCAGACCAGGTAAGGATGACAGTTTCCTTCCCTAAAGGACATTAGTGAACCAGATGGGGATTTATGATAATAGTTTTGTGGTCACCATCACTACGACTAGCTTTATATTCCAGATGCGGAAGTGCCGGTGGGGTGGGCAAGGTCAGGAATCACACAACACCACGTTATAGTCCAACTAGTTTATTTAAAATCACAAGCTTTCGGAGCATAGCCCCTTTGTCAGGTGACGTTAGCCTAAGCCTCTGGATTACAAGTACACCAGAGTCGCCCCAGACATGCCCTGACTGTACACCTCTCTTGTGTCAGACAACGTCCCTTTATACTCTGTGTAGAAGACATTTAAACTAACTGACACCCACGTCACAGTGTAAAGTATCTATTTATGTTTTTACATAAAAGAACATTGTGATCGACCTGTCTGTACATGTTATGACACCTCTCTAGGCCCTGAGGTAGGGGCATTACTGTGACATTGGCACATGCTCCCTGTAGTAACTGGTTAATGGCGCTCAAATAGCCATTGTTACCAGGACCCTCCACCAAACAGGCACTACACTGTTCTGAAGAAGGGTCACTGGACGTGAAACATTAACTCTGATTTCTCTCTACAGATATTGCCAGACCTGCTGAGCTTTCGCAGCAATTTCTGTCTTTGTTTAAAACACTACACCTAATTTGATAGAAGGGGTCGGTTAGCCAGAGACGGCTGGTTTGAGGTGCAGAGTGATACCAGCAGTATGGGTTCAATTCCTGCACCAGCTGAGGTCATTCTTTAAAGGATTACTCTATCCGTGATCACTAGAATAGATCCGATTGTGGGTTCTGATCAGCCGTGATCTTAGTGAATGCAGGAGCTGGTTTGAATGACTGAATGGCCTAATTCACTGAGCAATATAAATAATCTATCACTTTGTAACACATGATAGTTGTTTCAGAAATGAGTTTTTGTGACCCTGGGGGCTCTGTCCCTACCTTTGGCCCAGGAAGCTCTGGTTCAGGTCCTCCCAGGCCCAGAATTGTGTCCTAACAGGTTGGCTAAAAGGAATTTTTTGGGGTCTTGTGCCACGCTGATAGTTTCCTTACCTCTGGGTGAAAAGATTAGGGTTCGGTTTTGACTTACCATAAAGGTGTGTTGTAGTATGTTTGAACAGCTTTGAACAGAAAATATAAAATTGGCCATTACCTTGACTTTATGTTTAGTCAGGTGCATGCACAGAATCTCAGGAGCTTTCTTGACTGAACATAGGTCAGGCTGTGAAGGAGTCTACAACTGGTTCCTGTTTGCTAGATACAGGAGCACATTTTCACCCTGACTTTATTTCAGTCCAGAGAACCTGGCTGTGGGTTGCCTTTGAGATGCTCCCAGCTAAAACCGTGCTCAGTTCCATCACAGAGAGCTGGTAAAGCCTCTTTGCTGAACCTTTAAGCAGGAATAATGATTGAACTTTGGGAATGTCAGAATTCTCTATCCCGGGTGCTGTGGAAGCCCTGTCAATGACTATATTCAGTATTTAGAGAGCAGCTGATTTTTGGAAACTGAGGTAATCAAGGGGCATTGGTTGGGAAAGTGGATTTGAGATAAAAGATCAGATGTGATCACATTGAGGAATGGAACAAGTTCAAGGTTCACGCTGCCCCCTCCTGCTGTCAATGATTTTATAACTGCTTCCAGTTCACCGTTCAGAATGGTTCCCAAGAGAATCCAGACAAGCTGATAATGTTCCCTTCCTCTTCTTTTGATATCACTGAATGGGAAAAAAAACATGTTGCTTATTCTAAATGTAAATGTGTTCTTTGAAAGAAAGTCATCGGCAGTTCGGTGGCATGCTGAGCAGGAGGACCTAACTTTTCCCGGCCAATTTGTTGATTTTCTTAGAAAGCTGGCTAATTGTTCTCAGTGGGATGGTAGGTTGCAACAAAGGGCCTGTTTGGAGAAAGATTCAGTGGTGAGAAGTTTGTAACTGCAACAGCCTGCATAATGGTGGTGGAAATATCTGATGATGTACATGATGCACAATGTAAACAAGTTTCTCATCTGAACCTTTGAAAGCACCAGAATTTATATCAGGACAAAGTGATATGTCATGGTGCTCCTTTGAGCAGTATTTCTGAATACTCAGCAAAAGCATCCAATACTGGGTTAGAACAGTGTGAACTGCCTTTCAAAGAGAGGAACCAGTGAGATTCTTTTGTTGTCACTGTCCTTAGGCAGATAGTCTCTTTAAGGTCCAGTTGTTTCCAAAATTACATTCCAGGTAATGAATGCTGAGGGCCACTACGCCACACAAATGCCAGGCAATGATCATCTCCAACATGAGACAATCTAACCACCACCCCTTGACATTCAACGGTGTTACCATCACTGAATCCCCCACTATCAACATCCTGGGGGTACCATTGACCAGAAACTCAACTGGACTAGCTATAGTACAAGAGCAAGGCAGAGGCTAGGAATACTACAGTGAGTAACTCACCTCCTGACTCCCCAAAGCCTGTCCACCATCTACAAGGCACAAGTCAGGAGTGTGATGGAATACTCCCCACTTGTCTGGATGGGGGCAGCTCCAACAACACTCAGAATTACAGCATTGATGTGTCCTTGTTTTGAACTCCAAAACTCCAAGGCTCCAACTCCCAGAACCAGCCCCCAGCTCCCAGACCCTAGCACACAGATCCCAGCTCCCAGTCCCAGCTCCCAGCTTCCAGGCCCCAGCCCCCAGCCCCCAGCCCCAGACTCAAACTCCCAGCTCCCACCTCCCTGTCCCCAGACCCCAAGTCCCAGCTCCCACCTCCGTGACCCCAGACCCCAGGCCCCAGGCCCCAGACCCTAACTCTTATCCCCTTACAATAGCGCACTGTTTGTTTTCTGAATTGCTGACTGTGTTCGCATGTTAACTTTGTGTTTCTTGTACAAGACAGACAAACTCCTAAGCAACATTTCATAGATTTCAAAAATCATTTCATTTATTTGTTTGTTTTTTGAAGCAAAATGGAAACTCTCACGTTATGGGTGGTACAGTGGCTCAGTGGTTAGCACTGCTGCCTCACAGTGCCAGGGACCCGGGTTCGATTCCAACCTTGGGCGACTGTCTGTGTGGAGTCTGCACATTCTCCCTGTGTCTGTATGGGTTTCCCCCCACAGTCCAAAGATGTGCAGGTTAGGGTGGATTGTCCATGGGAAATGTATGGTTCCAGTGATGGAGTGGGTCTAGGTGGGACGCTCTTCTGAGGGTTGGTGTAGACTCACTGGGCTGAATTGCCTGCTTCTACACTGTAGGGATTCTGTGGTGTTCCATAAATTATATTCCCAGCTGCCCATTTACTCGTGCCTCTTTGCAAACTCTTTGAGGGGAATGGAACTTACAGATGGGTGTCATTGAGTCACTGCAGGGCCATGGGGGTGGGGAGAGCCTGCTGGAAGGTTTATGGAGACAGTTAAAGTCATAAACATCTGTTGCCAATGCAAATCGAGCTTCAGCCTGCTGATCGCTGCCTTTGGGTGGGAGGGAACTTGAGGCTAAGAGCCTCGTGTTGTTGCACTTTCCACTTTCAGCTGGGAGCCTGGAGAAATCAGGGACCTCAATGTTACTCAGGTGCTGTCTGCCAACCACAACTGTAACTCCTTTCATTTAGATATTACCTCTGATGTGACAAAACATCCCAATGTCACTCATGGGGACATTACTTGCCATCGAGTCACAGGTGACCACAAACATAGGCAATTAGGTCAATTTGTAGGATAGCCATGGTGTGGAGGTGCCGGTGTTGGGCTGGGGTGGACAAGGTCAGAAATCACACGACACCAGGTTATAGTCCAACAGGTTCATTTGAAATCACATGCTTTTGGAGCGTCAGGTGAAGTGAGAAAGAAGCACACAGACACATATATAATATATAAGTAAAAGATCAAAGAGTCACACAACTGATGAGGATGTATTAAACAAACCAAAGATGCTGTTAAACCTTTAATCAGTTAGAAGGTTTTAATTGATTAACATATATATATGTAAATCCCCCAATTTCTTTCAAGCCACGGCTCTGAGATAACTATGGCCCAGGGAGCTGAAGACAAGGAGGGAGCGATGATGTCTTGGTGGTCAGGCCATGGAAATAAGGCCAGTGGCTTGTCCACTGAGGAAGCCTTGTCCATGAGGCTAGGACTGGCCAATATCCAGACCTCCCAGTAATTTCAAACCAGTAAAATCAGAAATACGAATGGCAGGTATGACTATTGACAGTTCTGGGCAAATTCCACACACTGCATTGAGCTTAGAAAGGAGGCCGAGAGTTCCAGTCTGAGACAGAAGTGAATTTGACAACAAGAAACGTGGGTGATGAGGAAGGTTAAAGCTCCTGTTCACACTGAGTATCTTCTAGGGCAGATGCTCTGTCAGCTCAACAACAACAACTTATTTTTTATTTGTTCACGGAATGAGGGCATCACCGGCCAGGCAACGTTTGTTGCCCATACCTAAATGTCAACCACGTTACTGTGGGTCTGGAGTCACATGTAGTCCAGATCAGTTAAGGATGGTATTTTCCTTCCCTGAAGGTCATTAGTGAACCAGTTGAGTTTTTCCAACAAACAGCAATGGATTCATGGTCATTATTAGACTTTTATCTTAGATTTTTAAAAAATTGAATTCAAATTCCACCATCTGCTATTCGAACCCAGGTCCCCAGAATATTTACTGAGGTCTCTGGAACAATAATTTAGTGATAATACTACGAGACCATCTCCTCCCCCTAAACCTATGTCTAAGTAGCACCTTGGCCATAACAGAAAGTCCCAAGATGCTTGCCAGGAGCTTTATTAAAGACAGTATGACACTGAGCCTCATAAGGAGATGTAGGGTGGTCAGGTGATGAATTGCTTGGTCAAACGGGTAGGTTTTAAGAAGAGCCTTAAAAGAAGATAGTGAGATGGAGAGGCAGAGGGAGGGAATCCCAAAGCTGGGGGGATGGAGGGTGGGAGTGGGGGTTTGTCAATAACTCAAGGCACATCCAACCAATGGTGGATTGATCTGGTTGGGAATGTGCATGAGACCAGGATTGGAGGAATGCAGAGGATTTCCAAGGAATATGGGGCTGGAGGAGATTACAGAGATAGGATGGGTGAGATCGAGGAGGGATCTGAAATTAAGAATGACAGTTTTAAGATTGAGATGTACCTGACCAGGGATCAATGTGGGTCAGTGGATGATCGGGAGCTGGACTTGGTGTGAGTTCAGACACAGGCAGCAGAGTTTAGGAAGTCTTCAAGTTTCCTAGGGGAGAATGTGGGAGATCTACCAGGAATATGTCAGAATGGCCTTGTTGGAGGTTACAATGGCCTGGTTTTGGCAGTAGGTAGTTTGAGTTCGAGCAAAGTCGGGAGATGTTACTGAGATGGAAATCAGCTGTCTCAGTGAAAGCACAGTAAGGATGTGTTCTCAGTTTCAGTTTCTTCACTAAACAATTGTAAATTTAAAAATCTGAGTCAAGTTGGCAGGCCTGGAGGGAGGGAATGAGGAGGAGGTGTGGGGAGCGGGGCGAAGGATCGCAGGAACGGGAAGAGTCTATTCAGCCCCTCAAATCTGTTTCATCATTTCATTAGATCATGGTTGACCTATACGTGCGCTCCATCATATCTATGCTTTTAGTTAGTGTCTAGCAAACCCACTGAGAGCCCCAGTAGCAGAGCTAATACACTTGTCCATTTTTTCACACTCAGCATCGTCATTATGGAATGTGACAGGTTTAGCCAATGATCCAATCCCTGAGAGGTCAGTACAACACATAGCTAAGAACGACGTCAGTTCTTAAAGCTCAACGACATTAAAGAAACTGCTGCTCAGATGTAGGATTATTAGCACCTTGACCTCGACACTCTGTCAGGGAATCAGGCATTCTGTTTGATTTGATAAATATAATTCATATTTGAGGGATCAGCTGCTTTCATTGAGGCAAATACCATCACCTATGATCGAATCCACAACTCAGAGGTGATTATAAAATTCAAGCAAGGAGCTATTACATTTCATAAACTTTCAGAAAACTCAAACCTTGTCTCTTTCTTATTAAAAAAATATAATGCTGAACTCTTTGTGGTAAATAGAAAAAGTGACTTCCTCAATATCTTTATTTTGGGTGTTGGGCAAACGAAGCAAATAGTCTTTACAATGATTATAATTTGTATGTTAATTTGGAATTAAAACTTTAATCTGAGGGCTTGAAGTAAATGGATTTGGTTAATTTGACTCGAGTGTGAAGTTGAGTGAGTTCAGGCCTCAGCTGATGAATCAGTACGCCTCCATGTTGAACAACACTTAGAGGAAGCACTGAGGATGACAAGGGTACAAAATGTACTCTGGGTGGGGGATTTCAATGTTCACCACCAAGAGTGGCTCAGCAGCAGTATTACTGATCGAGCTGGTCGGGTCCTAAAGGACATAGCTGCGAGACTGGGTCTGCGGCAGGTGGTGAGGGAACCAACAAGAGGGAAAAACATACCTGACCTCATCCTCACCAATCTGCCAACTGCAGATCCATCTGTCCATGACAGTATCGGTAAGAGTGACCATCGCACAGTCCTTGTGGAGACGAAGTCCTGCCTTCACATTGAGAATAACTTCCATCGCCTTGTGTGGCACTATCACTGAGCTAAATGGGACAGATTTCGCACAGATCTAACAACTCAAAACTGGGCATCCATGAGGCGCTGTGGGCCATTAACAGCAGCAGAATTGTACTCCAGCACAGTGTGCCTGTCGACACTCCACTCACATGACTTCTATGATCTTTTGATCGCTCTGGTTATAAATTCTGTGCCTGTGTGCTTGTCCACCACCTGATGAAGGGGCACTGCTCTCAAAGCTTGTGAATTCAAATAAACCTGTTGGACTATAGACCTGTCTATAGTCTTATAGTTATAACCCGGTGTCCTGTGACTTCTAACCTTCTCCGTTTAAATAATATTCAGCTCCTCTATTCTTCCTGCCAAAGTGCATGACCTCACATTTCCCCGCATTATATTCCATCTACCAAATATTTTGCTCACCCCCTGAACTTGCATACATTTGTGTCATCCTCACCACTTGTCTTCCCAGCTATTTTAGTGTCACCTGTGAACATGGCGATAGTGCATTCACATTCCTCATGCAAGTGATGACCATATAACAACCTCATGCTCGAGATCTGTGAATATTGGTGTTCCACAGGGATCCATACTGGGACCTCATCTGTTTGTGATATACATAAATGACTTGGAGGAAAATGTAGATGGGTGTGTTAGTAAGTTTGCAGACGATACAAAGATTGGTTGAGTTGTGGAAAGTATAGAATGTTGCTAAGAAGCTAGAAAAACTTGGGTTATTTTCTCTTGAGTGGCGGAGGCTGAGGGGAAACTTGATAGAAATCTATAAAGTAATGAAATGCATAGATAGGGTTGATGGTCAGAATCTTTTTCCCAAATGTCTAAAACTAGGGGGCATGCATTTAAGTTTAGAGGCGAAAAGTTCAAAGGAGACATGAGGGGCAAGTTTTTTACACGGAGAGTGGTAGGAGTGTGGAATCATCCCCTGTACCTGTTGTTCTGATGTGGTTTCCTGTATATCGGGGAGACCAAATGCAGACTCAGGGACTGGTTTGTTGAGCATCTCCGCTCTGCACACACCAACCAACCTGGCCTTCCAGTTACCATCCACTTTAACTCCCCCTCCCACTCCCCTGGAGACATGTCCATCCTTGGCCTCCTTCACTGTCAGAATGAGGCCAAACATAAACTGGAGGAACAACACCTGATGTTTCACCCTGGGAGCTTACAGCCCAATGGCCTCAATATTGACTTCACCAGCTTCAAAATCTCTCCTCCCCCAATCTGTCCATCTGCCTATTCACCTATCCGCTCCACCCTTCCCACTAACCAATCACAATAACCCCCTACCTGCATCCACCTATCTCCATCTCAAGTACTCTCCCCCCAGCCCCACCTGCATCCCTCCATTTAAAACTGGGCTCCTTTCCCCCACCCCAGTCCTGATGAAGGGTTTCAGCCTGAAACACGGACTCTCCTGCTCCTCGGATGCTGTCTGACCTGCTGTGCTTTTCCAGCTCCACATTTATTGACTCTAGCTTCCAGCATCTGCAGTTCTACTGTTTCCAAGGAGTGTGGAGTGCACTGACAAGAGGTGGTGGTGGTGGAGGCAGATCTGATCAGGGTATTTAAGAAATTTTTAGAGAAGCACATGGATCTGCAAGGAATGGAGGGAGATGGACCAAGGCCGGGCAGAAGGGATTCGTTTAATTTGGCTGAAGAGGCCATTCCTGTGCTGTACAGTTCTGTGTTCTATGCTCTACATATTGTCAGTAACTGTGGCTCCATCACTGATCCTTGTGTTGCTCCAGTAGTTACAGGTTGCCATCCTGAAAATGTCCCCCTTTATCCCTATTAGTTAATCAATCCTCAATCCATGCTAATATACTGCCTCTAACACCATGAGCTCTTATCTAATAAGCAGCCTAATGTGTGATACCTTATCAAATGCTTTCTGAAATTCTGAATCTATTGCATCTATTATCCTATCATATCTTATCCATTTATCTATTCTGGTTCCTCCTCAGTGAATTCTAGTTAATCTGTCAGGCATGATTTCCCCTTCGTGGAGCTATGCTGACTCTGCTTGACCATACTATGAATTTCTAAATGCTCTCTTACGACATCCTTTACACCAGCCTCCTAACATTTTCCCAAAGCCTGATGTTAAACGGACTGGCCGTTAGTTACCTGCTTTTTGTCTTCCTCTCTTTTTGAATAAGGGTGTAACATTTACAATTTGCCAATCCTCTGGGTCTTTTCCAGAATCTAAGAATTCCTGGAAGATTACTACCAGTGCATCTACAATCTCTGTAGCTACATCCTTGAATATCCTAGGATACATCCCGTCAGGTCCAGGGCTCATTTCAGTCTTTAGCTGCATCAGTTTCCCTAATACCTCTTTCTCTTGTGACAGTGACTGTATTTGTTTTCTTTCCCTTTTTTATCCCGTAAATATTTAATGATTTAGTAATGCAATTAGTGTTTTCTACTGTGAAGACTGATGCAAAGTATTTATTGAACTCCTCAGCCATTCTGGGTTCCCTATTATTATTCCCGCAGCCTCATTCTCTTGACAGGCTGATGTTCACTTTGGCCTCTCTCTTCAATCTATATACTTGAAGAACTTTTGAACTACCTTCAGCCACAAGTGCCGAGTGGATGATCCATCTCGGCCTCCTCCAGTGATCCCCAGCATTACAGATACCAGTCTTCAGCCAATTCGATACACTCCACGTGATATCAAGAGACGGTTGGAAACACTGCAAAGGCTACGGACCCTGACAACATTCCAGCAATAGTACTGTAGACTTGTGCTCCAGAACTTGCCGCTCCCCTGGCCAAGCTGTTCCAGTACAGTTACAACACTGGCATCTACCCGATAATGTGGAAAATTGCCCAGGTATGACCAGCAGGACAAACAGTCTCCTCTCGATCATCAGTAAAGTGATGGAAGGTGTCAGTAACAGCGCTATCAAGCAGCACCTGCTCAGCAATAACCTGTTCAGTGATGCCCAGTTTGGGTTCCACCAGGGCCACTCAGCTCCTGACCTCCTTACAGCCTTGGTTCAAACATGGACAAAAGAGCTGAATTCCAGAGGTGAGGTGAGAGTGACAGCCCTTGATATCAGGGCTGCATTTGACCCAGTGCAACATAAAGGAACCCTAGCAAAACTGGAGTCAGGGACAAAACTCAAGACATCAAGAAAGATGGTTGTGGTTGTGGGAGGTCAGTCATCTCAGCTCCAGGACATCTCTGCAGGAGTTCCTCAGGGTAGTGTCCTGGGCCCAAACATCTTCAGCTGCTTCATCAATGACCTTCCCTCCATCATAAGGTCAGAAGTGGGGATGTTCGCTGATGATCGCACAATGTTCAGCACCATTTGTGACTCCTCAGATACTGAAGCAGTCCATGTTCACATGCAGCAAGATCTGGACAATATCCAGGCTTGGGTTGACAAGCAGCAAGTAACATTTGTACCACACTAATGCCAGGCAATGACCATCACCAACAAAAGAGAATCTAACCACCTCCCTTTGACAGTCAATGTCATTCCCATAGCTGAATCTCCCACTATCACCATCATAGGATTCATCAGAAATTGAACCATAACAAGCAGGTCAGAGGAATACTGTGCTAAATAATTTACTTCCTGACTCCCCAAAACCTGTCCACCATCTACAAGGCACAAGTCAGGAGTGTGATGGAACACTCCCCACTTGCCTGGATGGGTGCAGCTCCAACAACACTCAAGAAGATCAATAACGTTTGGGGAAATGCAGTCTGTGTGATTGGCTGATGCCTCCCCATCCAACATCTTCAACGTCCACTCCCTCCACTACCGACACTCAGTAGCAGCAGTGTGTACTATCTACAAGATGCGCTGCAGAAATTCACCAAAGATCCTCAGACAGCACCTTCTAAACTCACAACCACTCCCACCTAGATGGACAAGGGCAGCAGACATATGGGAATACCACCCCCTGCAAGTTCCCTTCCAAACCACTCACCATTACATTGTTATTCCTTCACTACAATTACAGCATCTCGTGTAGATACCACTGATGGCTCTTGTCCAGTGCTTTGAGGAGCCTGTCCAAGTCACGGAAGGTTATATCAGTGTACACTATATGCACTGAAGAAAAAGATTGATTTGATTATTGAAATTTGCTTCTGGGATACGTCTTGGAAATTGAAATTGGGTAATTGAAGACTTTACTGATGTCAGCAGGTGATGTAATTCCTCATAAAGTCCTTGTGCTCACTGAGCTATATTGATTCCCAATCTGCAATTCCTCAAATTTAAAACTTTCATCTTTGTTTCTCAATTCCATCAATGGCTCCTCCTTCCCAGTTCATATCTGCTGCAGCCTTTCATGTGGGACCTGTGTGCTGTCTGATTGGTGCCTGTGTCTTCAGCTGCTGAGGCACCAGGCCCTGGGGTTCGCTGCCTAAACACCATGCTGCCCACCTTTGGGGTGTTGGTGGTATAGGAGTGCTATCACTGGGTTTGTAAACCACCAGTGCAGGTTAATGCTCACATTGGTCAGCTTCATTCATGTCCTTTAGGGAAGGAAACCTGCTGGCCATACCTGGTTTGGCCTACATGTGACTCCAGACCCAATGTCGTTGACTCTGAACTGCCCTCTGAAATGGCCGAGCTAGCCATTCAGTTCAAAGGAATGGGGGATGGTGGTTACGTTCCATTACAAGAAATGCTAAAAACTCTAAAAGCTGATTGTTTGATTCATGTTTTTGAGTTCCCTTTGTGGTACAGTGTCAAAGTTTACATAGAAGCATAGAAAATAGGAACAGGGAGTAGGCCATTTGGCCTCTTGAACCTGCTCTGCCATTCAATAGGATCATGGCTGATCCAACATTCTTCACATCCACTTTCCTGTCCTTTCCCCATTATCTTGATTCCCCGTCTGATCAAGAATCTATCTCAGCCTTATATATACACAAGGACTCTGCCCTCACAGCTCTCTGTGGCAGGACTTCCAAAGACTCACAACCCTCTGAGAGAAGAAATTCCTCCTCAACTCAGTCTTAAATTGATGCCCCTTTATTCTGAGACTATGCCCTCTGGGTCTAGACTCTCCCATGGTGGGGGGAACATCCTCTCAACATTGACCCTGTCAAGTCCCTTAAGAATCTTGAACGCCCTTTGTATGTGACCCTCATGTCTTTGTAAATGGGTCTAGAAGTTGAATCATGCAACACTGTCCTTCTGCTAATAAAACACTCATTGAAACACAGTCTCTGAGCGCATACACAGTATACAGCAGCTTAGACTCTTCAGTGTCTGGTATCTGCCTGGAAAATGGATGTTGTAGAATCATGTTTGAACTCATATTGGTTTAGTCAGCTTAAGGTGTTTAACAAGGCAACTCTGACTGTGTTCTGCTGTGTGAGGATTGCTGCTGTGTCATATAGTGACCTTTTGGATTGGACAACTGTAGCATTGTGAGTTCCTTGTTCAATAGGTTAACAGTCTCTCAGACAGGATCTGTGAGCTTTGCAGGAAATACTGACCAACCTTTTGGTCTGCTCTTTAAGGAATACCTCCTGGTTCCCCAATGAGCTAAACTTCCTTATTTGAGAAATAAATTGTCATTGTCTTGGATATTGATGATTCTTACAGCTGTCTCAGTCCCATGACTCTCTGTAACACAACTATTCCCATCAATCTGGGGATGAAAGGACATGACAGTTTTGAATTATTACCCTGAATTACTTCCTCAAATTGAGTAAAATTAAGTCCAAATTGCACATTTTAAAAGAATAAAGTTTAAATTAAGTTGCTGGTCAAATAGAATGAAAAGAATTTTCACCTTGCATGATCTCTGGATGACGCACAACAGTTTAGTTTTAGCTTTGACAAGTGGCCACTCTTGCAATATAGAATACTCAGTGCAAAGCAAGCTCCCACAAACAACAATTAAAAGATATCTTTTTGGTTCGTGATACCTGGTTAAAGGATAAATGTTTGCCAGATTTTAGTGCTTCTTTCAAATGGTGCTGTGAGTGATTTTTATAACCAGGAGGATGGACAGTAGACAGCTCTCTGCCTGAGATTTGGCTCCAGCTACAGTGCAGCACCCCAGCAGGACTGCAGGGAGAGTCAGTCAGGATTATTTTTTCATTGTTCCTGCAGAATCCCAGCTTTCTGTCACATAGGTCAGTGTTAATTCTAGGTCACATTTAACCTGCTCTGGGTCCATGGACCTCACCATTACTTTGCTTCTTGATAAAAAGCATCGAATATATTGGGTTGATTTCTTGTTTACTCACCTCAGTTATTGGGTAATGTTTATTCCTTTACCTCCCCACAGCTGTTTCAGATTCACAAAGCGTTAAACTTGTAAAGTTTGCTTTTCAGATTCTGCACAGTTAGAACTTGTTTCTGTTGGGTGTGTTATGTCCTGGGAGAAGACTTTAAGCTTTTAAGATTTTGTCAAAGTCTTGCATGACAACAATGCCGTTAAAAAATTGTGACGTTTGTAGAATGGAGAATGTGTGGTGCAGTGGGTAGTGTCCCTGTCTCAGAGCCGAAGCTCTTGGGTCATTACAACCAAACAAGTTTAGAATCAACTTGTGAATTTTTCCAAAACATGCTAATGGATGGTGGTGAGAAGGGAAGTTTTCTTAGCAACAAGATGGAAAGAAATTGGAATCTCAACCATCGCTATCTATAGCTCAAGACTGCAACATGCAGATAAATGTGTGTGTTGCCATAACAGCTCTGACTCCTTGGGGATCTTGTGGATCAGTTGGCTGGATTGCTTGTGTGTATCAGATTGGTGCAAACAGCCTGGTGTTTGCTCCCTGTTCCAGTGGGACCTGGCCCCTTGCCCTGCCCAGGGTCTGGATCACAGCGCTATGGGCCTGATCTGTCTTCAGGGAGGGAACTCAAGAAGATGTCGTTCTGGGACTGTGCCTTTAAATTTAGGGTAAGGTAAAGAGGGTCACATGACATGCTGAAGACTGCCTGACAACAAGTGAAGAGTTTGCTCAAGATTAAAATAAGCCTTGGCTTTTCACTGGGTGAAAGATACAAGATATTCACACCTGCAGACAATGGAGATGGCAGCTGTGCACAGATTATCTGTCACCAATTTCCAGTGAAATGTTGAGATTGATGGATTGATAATCAGCTGAGCTTTAGAAAGTTGGATTCTGGAGAACAACAAATCAGCATTTCTAACTTGAATACAAGACCCATGTAATTCATGTTGGCATGGGAAGGGTACAGAAGAAGCCAATAGAAGGATTGGGTTACTTCCATAAAATTTCACTGAATATAATAGGCACAGTTAGCCTGCCCTGGTCCAGGAGAGAGAAAGTTTCTAGAGACTGAAGGCTTTGGTAATCCCTCACACTGGAGTGTCGGTGGAAGCTGATGTTTGTGTTGTGAGGAGTTAAAACAAAGCTGGAAGATTTGCCTTATTTGTGCTGGAGAGAGGATCTCCAGCAGCGCTCTCATTGTGACAGGCAGTTCAGGCAGTTCTGGGGTTAGAAGTTGCTGGGATGAGAAAACAAAAGAACAGAATAAATTCTTCATTTTGGAATGATCTTACTTAGAATTGAATGTTTTCTTAAAAATAATTTTTTTTATTCATTAATGAGATCTGGGTGTCTCTGGCTAGGTCAGCATTCGGCGCTCATCCTTAATTACCCAGAGGGCTGTTATGAATTGACCACATTGCTGTGGGTCTGGAGTTACATGTAGGCCAGACCAGGTAAGGACAGCAGATTTCCCTCCGTAAAGGGACATTAGTGAACCAGATGGGTTTAGTGACAATCAGCTTGGTGTCCATTAGACCAGATTTTCAATCCCAGATTTTCAGCGAATACAAATTTCACCATCTGCCTTGATGGAACTCAAACTTATGTCTCCAGAACATTAGCCTGGGGTCCATGTCATTAGTTTGGTAATATTCCTACTGCACCAACCCTGTGCCCTCTCCCGTAAGGGGAAAGTGTAACTTATATTTGGAAGCTTTTATTTAGTTGTGTTAAAAGTTCTGCAGCTTGAAGGATAAGTTGCCTACAACAATAATGTTCAAGCAATAGTGTATTTAGTCCATTTGTTATAGTAATCAACATTACAGTTAACAGCTGAAACCTCGTTTCATCCATTAAACTATTAATTGGAAATTCAAATTCTTTATAGAAGTTATTGGTCTCTAAAAAAAATTGCAACAGTTGATCTAGAATATAAAATTTAATAAGAAAATTTGGGTCTTATTTCAGGAAAATGATTTAATCTCCAAAACATCCAGAGTTTTGTTTTTATTCATTTGTGAGATAGATACATAACTGTCTGGGCCCAGCATTTATTGCCCATCCCTAGTTGCCCCTTGAGAAGTTGGGGGTGAGCTGCCTTCTTGAACCGCTGCAGTCCATGTGCTGTGGGTTGACCAACAATGCTATTAGGGAGGGAATTCCAGGATTTTGATGCAGCGACAGCGAGGAAACGGTGATATATTTCCAAGTCAGGATGGTGAGTGGCTTGGAGGGGAACTTGCAGGGGGTGGTGTTCCCATGTATCTGCTGCCCTTGTCCTTCTGGATGGAAGTGGTTGTGGGTTTGGAAGGTGCTGTCTGAGGATCTTTGATGAATTTCTGCAGTGCATCTTGTAGATGGTACACACTGCTGCTACTGAGCATCGGTGGTGGAGGGAGTGGATGCTTGTGGATGTGGTGCCAATCAAGCGGCTGCTTTGTTCTGGATAGTGTCAAGCTTCTTGAGTGTTGTTGGGGCTGCACCCATCCAGGAAAGTGGGGAGTATTCCATCACACTCCTGACTTGTGCCTTGTAGATGGTGGACAGGCTTTGGGGAGTCAGGAGGTGAGTTACTTGCCGCAGTATTCCCAGCTTCTGACCTGCACTTGTAGCCACTGTGTTTATGTGGTGAGTCCAGTTGAGTTTCTGGTCAATGATAACAACCAGGATGTTGATAGTGAGGGATTTAGTGATGGTAACACCATTGAATATCAAAGGGGCAGTGGTTAGATTGTCTCTTATTGGTGATAGCCATAGCCTGGCATTTGTGTGGCGCGAATGTCACTTGCCACTTGTCAGCCCAAGCCTGGATATTGTCCAGATCTTGTTGCATGTGAACATGGACTGCTTCAGTATCTGAGGAGTCACGAATGGTGCTGAACATTGTACAATCATCAGCGAACATCCCCACTTCTGACCTTATGATGGAGGGAAGGTCATGAAGCAGCTGTGGATGGATGGGCCTAGGACACTACCCTGAGGAACTCCTGCAGAAATGTCCTGGAGCTGAGATGACTGACCTCCAACAACCACAACCATCTTCCTTTGTGTCAGGTATGACTCCAACCACCGGAGAGTTTGCTCCCGATACCCATTGATTCCAGTTTTGCCAGGGCTCCTTGATGCCACACTTGGTCGAATGCAGCCTTGATATCAAGGGGCTGTCACTCTCACCTCACCTCTGGAATTCAGCTCTTTTGTCCATGTTTGAACCAATGCTGTAATGAGGTCAGGAACTGATTGGGTAGTAAGCAGTAGGAGGCAGATGGCAATGTCTGAAAGAATAATGAACATTGTTTGAAGTTATGATACACTACTTTGAAGTGTCAGTTTGGTTCAGTTGGTGATAATCTCCCACTGATTGGGACGGTTGAAGAGTTGGGCCCTGTCATGGACTTGAGCCTTTAGTCTGGGCGGACGTTTCAGTGCAGGACTGAGGCAGTGCTGTGTTGTCGCAGGTGCTATCGTTTAGCTGAGATGTTACACTGGACTGACTCACAAGGATGTGAGACAACTGACAGCCCTATTGGCGTTAGTTATTAATGGTTACCTATTGACTCAGGTTGTTGGAGGGAGGCCTTTTTACAAATAGTGCTGCAACATCTGAGGGGCAGAGAATCCTTTTTCTTTCTGGAGAAACAAGTACTGAACTTTGGGAGTGATAGCAAGTTCAAGAACAGTAGAAAGGAAAGGCAAGTTAAAGATGTGGCAATATTTGAAAGGATGACCTTTATCGACAATGGAAATGATCACTGATGTGCAATTCTGCTTCCAGATGAATTTGAACACAACCTTTTACTTTTAAACATAGATTTGTTCTGACACTGTGCAATCAATAAAGCAAGGTCTCTTAAGATTTGCCAAGAAGTCTGGACAGTGCAGTGATCTTGTAAAGATTCAATTAGAAGTATTTTCTGTGCTCACTTGCTTGGAACAGCGAGTTACAAAGGTTAGACTAATTAGCGCTGTACAGCATTCAAAAAGTCTCTCTGAAAGGCACACATGATCCTTTTACAATATCCAGAGGGATCTAGAATGTTTAAAAAGTGTTTAAAAATTCCAGTTACTAATTGAAAGAATGATACAAAAATATCTCACATTTTGATTTTTTTTACTGTAGCAAATGATTAAGAAATACTATTGAATGAACACTCTTTTCTTTTTGTAGGAAACTTACATTAAACATTATTGTCCTTTGTACGTAACACACGTCACACTGTCCACTGAATTACAATTCTGTGACAAACTGGCCACAGTTGATTGCTCCTCACTAGCTAGGCAAATCCTCCAGCCTCCTGTAAAACCTCTATCTGAACAGAAGCTGTCTCACGTGTTCTGCGATTTGAGCAATGGAGTCAGAGATTTTTCTGCTTCAGGTGCAGGCCTAGTTGCCTTTATCTCCTGCTGTCTGCTTCTCAAATGGCTGTAGACCACCCAAACAGGTTGTACATTTGTAGATTCGTATGGAAGCCTGATTTAAAAATGAATGGCTTCCTCTGCTACCTTTCCCACGGTAACACAAAGCACATTAGTCTTCTATTTCGGCAGAAATGCTAATGAGCTAACTTTAATCTCCTTTTCACTTTAGACATGAGTAGATCACATTTAGCAAACAATTCACAAGTCAATAACCATAGCACCTTTCTGGGAGTTTGGGAGAGTCAATGTCTACTAATTGTAAACTCAGACAGCTGTCCTTATCTCCAAGTGAAAATGTTTTGCATGTTCTTCTCAATAAAATAATCAAATTCTGTCTTTGCTCAAACAATCTAATCACTCAGACTTATTGCCAGGTAGATTTCAAAACAGGTGACATGAGGCCTCACTCTTTATTTACCCAAAAATTAAAGACAAAGTCCCAAAATACAATAATCTTATAAACCTTGTAACTGTGGCAATCCTGACTTGGAAATATATCACCGTTCCTTAAGTGTTGCTGGGTCAAAATTGTGGAATACCCTCTCTGAGGACATTGTAGGTCAACCTACAGCACATGGACTGCAGCAGTTCAAGAAGGCAGCTCACCCCCACCTTCTCAAGGGCAACTAGGGATTGGCAGGAAATGCTGGCCCAGCCAGCGATGCCCATGAAATGGATATGAAAATATTCTCCATGAAACTCATGTTTCGCTCCTTGTATTCTTTACCCAAGTCCCCTTCTTGGTCTACGCACCAAGTACTTTCAGAATATTGTCCACTTCCCCTTCAGAACAACTATTTACCCCCGACCCCTCCATGAAATCCCTGGACCATTCTATTTATTTCAACAACGTCTCCATCTCTAGACGCTCTTATACATTTCTCGTCTCCAGGGCTTCCTTCAAGGGGCTGTTCTGCACAGCTCCCTCTTTCCAGCGTATCCCCAGCAGAATTTCTCTTACTTTTCCGACCTCACTGTAGTTTCACCTTGGAATTCCCCTCCTGCTGTATCCTCTTCCTGATCGACACATTGAATTCCGAGCATGGAACCACCGATGTAAATACTGTTGTCACCCAGCTTTCCCTATCCATCATGTCTCCCATATCACATGGTGCTGTCAGACTCTCTGACCAATTCCTTCCAATCTCTATATCAGGAAGTCTGAAGTCTTTGGTAGTTCTTGAGGCTGCTTCATTCTCCCAAGTAGAACTTGAGAATAAAGCAGAACAGCAAGAAAGCAAGTGTGACTGCAAATGCTCCAGAAATAATCACATTTCTGAATAACGCAGTGTTATTTGCACTCACTGCTTACAGAAATATCAACAGCTGCTTATCTGTTCTCATTTCTCATTAAGTCAGAAATAGAACAGAAGTGTATCAGAAAGGCAGGAGACGTCATCTTTATAAATATAGAAGCAATATGTAATTAGAATATTTCATAAATGTGCTCGTCTGTATTTGTTCAGCACAAACATTCTGATTCTTCCTGTTGTCAGACTGCTTTCTCCACTTAGCTGAGATTTAATGGAAATAACAGTTATTAGGTAACAAATACATACAATTCTGATTGCACAAACTCAGAGGCCTGTGTCTCTGTGAGAAGCCTGCATTTTTAGTCCACAATCATTTCTAAACTTTGAGGGAAAGTTCATGGTGAGGTGAAGTCATTTGGGATGGAGGATCATGTGGAATTCATTGAAAAATCTCCAATTGACAGACCACAACTCCCACCATGTGACTGTGTTGAAATTGTTACTAATCTCCAGGTAACTCACTGAGATTCCCAGGGTATTCTAATGAAGCTCTCTTCCGATACATCACCATTGCTACTTCCGCCAACTGTGACCTTTGATTCTTCCACAAGTGGGACTAGTTTCTCCCTGTGGAGTCTTTCCAGGTACCTCATGGTTTTAAACCTGAATTAAGTTGCCACTCAGACTTTCCTTCTCCAAGGAAAACTGTCGCAATTTCTCGAAACTATTATTGTGATCCCAGCTGATGGCAATGCTGGACAGATCTGAGAGTGAGAGCTGGCTTGACAGAGCAGGAATTTATTTTTGCAATTTGGTTACTGAGCATACTCGGGTTGTTCTGCCTTAATGACCCAGCCTCAGAGAATTCCCCAGATTCACTCCCTTCTCAGAGAAGAAATTCCTCCTCATTTGTGTCTTAAATGTGTGAGCCCTTATTTTGAGATGGTGCCCTCTGGTCAAGACTCTCCCACAAGGGGAATCAACCTTCCCATATCTAGTCCTCCAAGCAGAAAGGTGTTTTTATTGAGTTTATGGCAGTCTCCAGACTGTGAGAATGTAAAATAATTCTTCAGGCCATTCGAGCAGAAAACGTCTTCAGCTGTTGCAGCAGCCTGAGAAGAAGCGCTGTAAAGAGAGATTTGAGTAAGAAATTAAAGAGTTAAGATAGGAGTGATACGTTTTGAGGATTGTATGTCTGTTAAGGTAGTCAGGAAAACAGTTGAACCGGTGTGTTTATACCACCTCTACATCACTTCCTTGCACTGACTGGGCCCCATTATTGAAGCACAGCATTCCGAATCCTTTACTGACTGCTCTCTCAACCTGTCCAGCCACTCTCAATGATTTACATATTCAGTCCCCTCTGCTCCAGTACAGAAAACAAAGAACTGCGGATGCTGGAAATCTGAGACAAAAACAGAAATTGTTGAAGAAATTCAGCAGGTCTGGCTAGATCTGTGGAGCCAGAAACAGACTTTATGTTTCAAGACCAATGACCCTTCCTCAGAACCAATCTGAAATAGTGTCACTACATCTGAAACATCATAGGTTTGACGTAAGCCTTTTTTTTCAATTCTTGAGTCTCTGGTCGTCTTTTCTTTGGCTAGGCAGGGTTTCAGGTTCTTGGATCATTGGGACCTCTTCTGGGGCAGGGGTGATCTGGACAAGAGGGATGGGTTGCACCTAAACTGGAGGGGAACCAATGTTCTTGCAGGGAGGTTCACTAGTGCTACTTGGGAGGGTTTAAACAAGAGTGGAGGGGGCTGGGATCCAGAGCAGCAGGTCAGCAAGTACAGGGATTGAGGGGAAGGTGTTTGTTAGGATGGTAAATCAGAAAAAGACAAGCAGCGGCAGGTAAATGAACACAATGGTACTAATGGGCTGACGTGTGTTTATTTCAATGCAGGCAGTATTACGGGTAAGGCAGATGAGCTTAGAGCCTGGATCAGTACATGGGACTATGATGCTGAGGCCATTACAGAGACATGGATGAGAGAGGGACAGGACTGCCTGCTCAACGTTCCAGGGTTTCATTGTTATAGACGAGATAGAGAGGAAGGTGAAAGAGGTGAAGGAGTTGCATTATTAATCAGGGAGAATGTTACTTCTGTACTCAGAAAGGATATGCTGGAGGGCTCATCCACTGAGACAATACAGCTCACAAATAAGATGGGTGCAATCACTTTGATAGGATTATACTATAGGGCCCCCCAACAGCCACCGAGACCCTGAGGAACAAATATTTAGGCAGTTTATGGAAAGGTGCAATAAAAACAGAGTCATCATTGTGGGTGACTTTAACTTCCCCAATATTGACTGGGACTTCCTTAGAGCAAGAGGCTTAGATGAGGCAGCATTTGTTAAGCTCATCCAAGAGGGTTTCTTGAAACGGTGGATAGTTCAACTAAAGGAGGGCCATACTGGACCTTGTATTGGCTAATGAGCCTGGCCAGGTGACTGACCTTTCAGTGGGAGAGCATTTTGGAAACAATGATCACAATTCCTCAAGTTTTAAGATAGCTACGAACAAGGATACTGTAGGACTTTGCAGGGAGGTACTAATGTGGGGGAGGGCAAATGACACCAGTATTAGACAGGAGCTGGGGAGGGTTAATTCAGGCAAAAAAGTACAAAGAATAGTGCAGCACAGGAACAGGCCCTTCGGCCCTCCAAGCCTGCACCAACACATTTTGCCCTTCCAGCCTAAAACTGTCTTCACCTACGGGATCTGTATCCCTCTATTCCACTCCTATTCATGTATTCGTCCAGGTATTTCTTGAATGCTGCTTTGTGTCTGCTCCCACCACCTCCTCTGGCAGCACGTTCCAGGCATTCACCACCCCTTGTGTGAAAAACTTGCCTCGCACATCTCTTTTAAACATCCCCCATTGCACCTTGAACCTGTGTCCCCTAGTAATTGACCCCTCCACCCTGGGAAAAAGCCCCTTCCTTTGCACTCTATCCATGCATTCACAATCTTATAAACTTCTGTTAGGTCGCCCCTCAACCTGCTGCATTCCAGTGAAAAAAACCCAGTCTATCCAAGACAACAAGGTGCAGGGCTGGATGAACAGAGCAGGCCAAGCAGCATCATAGGAGCAGAGAGGCTGACGTTTCGGGCCTAGACCCTTCATCAGAAAAGGGGGAGGGGAAGGGGGTTCTGAAATAAATAGGGAGAGAGTGGGAGGCGGATAGAAGATGGATAGAGGAGAGGATAGGTGGAGAGGAAACAAACAGGTCGAAGAGGTGGGGATGGGGCCAGTAAAGGTGAGTGTAGGTGGGGAGTTAGGAAGGGGATAGGTCAGTCCAGGGAGGACGGACAGGTCAAGGGGGCGGGA
>NC_063349.1:57935773-57937132 GCF_021869965.1 Rhincodon typus
CGGGTGGCATCGTTGTGGCACTGCAGGAGGCCCAGGATGGACATGTCGTCTGAGGAATGGGAGGGGGAGTTGAAATGGTTCGCGACTGGGAGGTGCAGTTGTTTGTTGCGAACCGAGCGTAGGTGTTCTGCAAAGCGGTCCCCGAGTCTCCGCTTGGTTTCCCCGATGTAGAGGAAGCCACACCGGGTACAGAGGATGCAGTATACCACATTGGCAGATGTGCAGGTGAACATCTGCTTGATGTGGAAAGTCTTCTTGGGGCCTGGGATGGGGGTGAGGGAGGAGGTATGGGGGCAGGTGTAGCACTTCCTGCGGTTGCAGGGAAAAGTGCCGGGTGTGGTGGAGCTGGAGGGGAGTGTGGAGCGGACAAGGGAGTCACGGAGAGAGTTGTCCCTCCGGAAAGCAGATAAAGGTGGGGAGGGAAAGATGTCTTTGGTGGTGGGGTCGGATTGCAGATGGCGGAAGTGTCGGAGGATGATGCGTTGGATCCGGAGGTTGGTGGGGTGGTACGTGAGGACGAGGGGGATTCTTTTTTGGTTTTTATTGCGTGGACGGGGTGTGAGGGATGAGGTGCGGGAGATGTGGGAGACACGGTTGAGGGCGTTCTCGACCACCGAGGAGGGGAAGTTACGGTCCTTGAAAAACGAGGACAACTGAGATGTACGGGAGTGGAATGCCTCATCCTGGGAGCAGATGCGGCGGAGGCGAAGGAATTGGGAATAGGGGATAGCATTTTTGCAGGAAGGTGGGTGGGAGGAGGAGTATTCTAGGTAGCTGTGGAAGTCAGTGGGCTTGAAATGAATATCGGTTTCTAGGTGGTTGCCCGATATGGAGACAGAGAGGTCCAGGAAGGGGAGAGAGGTGTTAGAGATGGTCCAGGTAAATTTAAGGTTGGGGTGGAAGGTGTTAGTGAAGTGTATGAACTGTTCGAGCTCCTCGTGGGAGCACGAGGCGGCACCGATACAGTCATCAATGTAACGGAGGAAGAGGTGGGGTTTAGGGCCGGTGTAGGTACGGAAGAGGGATTGTTCCACGTAACCTACAAAGAGGCAGGCGTAGCTTGGGCCCATGCGGGTACCCATGGCTACCCCCTTTGTCTGTAGGAAGTGGGAGGAATTGAAAGAGAAGTTGTTGAGTGTGAGGACGAGTTCGGCTAAGCGGATGAGGGTGTCAGTGGAGGGGGACTGGTCGGGCCTGCGGGACAGGAAGAAGCGGAGGGCCTTAAGGCCATCTGCATGGGGAATGCAGGTGTAGAGGGACTGGACGTCCATGGTAAAGATGAGGTGTTGGGGACCGGGGAATTGGAAGTTCTGGAGGAGGTGGAGGGCGTGGGTGGTGTCACGGACATAGGTAGGGAGT
>NC_063349.1:57937232-57954257 GCF_021869965.1 Rhincodon typus
AGCAGGCGGAGACAATGGGTCGACCAGGGCATTCAGGTTTGTGGTCAGGCTAACTGGCCTATAGTTCCCTGTATTCTACTTCCCTCCCTTCTTAAACAGGGTGTTACATTTGCCATTTTCCAGTCCTCTAGGACCCTCCCTGATTCCAGTGATTCCCAAAAGATCACCACCAATGTCTCTATAGCTATATTTGGGGTGTAGCCCATGCGATTTATCCAACTTCAGACCTTTCAGCTTCTCTAGCACCTTCTCCTTCATGACTTCCCTTTCTTTTCCCAAGTTTAGTAGATTTTAAACTCTGAATATTTAATTGAATTCAAATTCCATCATCTGCCATTGCCAGATTTGAACGTGAGTCTCCAGAACATTAGCTGAGGTTCCTGGATTAATACCACTGGGCCATCACCTCCCCTAGTCTACTTGACAGGGTATATGTGTTGAGGTTGTTTCCCCTTGTTGAAGAGTCTAGGACCAGAGGAAATAATCTCAGAATAAGGAGTTACACATTGAAGACAGAGATGAGGAGGAATTCCTTCTCTCAGAGGGTAGTGAAACTGTGAGATTCTTTACTGCAGAGCGTTATCGAGGCTGGATCATTAAATTTATTCAAGACAGTAATAGGCAGATTTTTATTCAGTCAGAGAAACAAAAGTTATGGGAAAAAGGACGAAAGTGGAGTTGAGTATATCAAATCAACCATGATCTCATTGAATGTCTCAGTGGGCTGAATGGCCTCCTCCTAGTCCTGCGTCTTATAGTCTTGCAGTCATTGGTTCTGGGAAGAAGAAAATAAAGAGACGCCATTTTACCCATCATGAGAAGAGACTGATGATTATTTGGGTCATTGATGTCATGGAGTTGCAGCAAGAACAGCTAACTGTCAATCTTAATTCTCAGACCAGGCAGGTGGATTCTGATTGGTCAGGGTGTTGCTATGGGCACTGCGTCCTTTACCCCACATACAGCGATTCATTTGAAGGAGAAACGACAAAGAGCTGAGGCAGACTGGAGATTAAAGTTCAGTTGCCTGGATGCTGCTGGGTTTCTCGATTGGAAAGAAGTAAATTGTAAAGCTTGAGTTAATTCCAGAGAGGTGTATATCTAATGAGAAGTTTTTGGCACCTGATGGTGAGTCGGTCTGTTCACCTTTAGAGGAGGCAGAGTTTCATTGCAAATGTTGATTATGAGACTAAGAATCTGATATCCAGATGCTGGCCCCATGACATTTTCAGTCGATCATTTGTCTCTCCTCCTCTTGGAGCAGACATTTACAGCCTGTGTTTACAAGAACATGCCAGAGACTGGGAACACAGACTCAACTTCAAAGTGACCAAGTGCTGCATCGAGGACCCCTGGCAAGTCAAAGGCAGTGGAGTCAAGGAGAAAACTCTCCCCTGTTGGAGTCACACTGAAACTGAGGAGTTACTTTCACGGAGAATGGAAATTCTGCAGGGTCTGCACATCCAATTCACAGGTGAAAGTCTGGGCCTGGCCTGGACCTGAACCCAACTTGTGTCTGACTCATTGTCCAGTTGAACTACAAACTGGGAAATGTCGCTGACATCCCAGAGGGTCAGGGGATGGGTCCCTCATTAGAGAAAGACAGCTGGTGAGGGAGTAAACTGAGGGTCACCACGCCTCATGAGGGGAGAGGTTGAGAAGGAGTATCCTTCATGGTAACCTCAGTTGACATGGTAACCACAAGGTTTGAAGGTTTGAACCACAAGGTTGCATTGCAAGGTTTGTGAACCTGATACAGTTCACCAGCAATCAGAGTCCGTCCTGATCCTCTCTTTAGTTCAAACGTAAAGATAGATGCTAGTTCATCTGCCAAGAAAACTAATTCATTCTTGGAATTAGGATTTAATTCAGCTCAGACCTGCCTTGTTTAACGTAACTCGCTCTGAAGTAGCTCTGACAGGAGAATATGTATCCATCACTTCACCGTGTCAATTGTAAATTGGGTGATGACTGAAGTTGTGTCAATAGAGAATCATTTATTCTTTTATTTTAAAGCTTGAGTCAACAGGATTATTGTTAAAACATCCCTCCAAGTGAATTCAAGGTCTTAAGGGACCGATGGGATTCAGATGGCCAACCCCAGCACAAGGTGAAAATCCCATTGCAGCAAAAACCTGTGCTGGTTCATCGAATGCCCCAGTGCAGAACGAGACCACTCAGCTGAGTCTCTGTTTCAATGAGATGACCAATTTGTCATTTGCATTTTCAAATCTTCTGTTCCTTTTTGCAAGTGACTACTGGACCTGCCTTTTCTGGCAGCACATTTGCTGCGTAAAATGTTTACCCCTCTTACTGCTGAGCTGATTCCCTTCAATCTGTATCTGTCTGGTGACAATTTGATTTAATTTGATTTACTGTCTGGTGACATATTTGCTCGGTCGGCTTTGCACAGTTTTGGTATCACTAACTCTTCTGAGTGGCAACGTGTGGCTGAAGTCACACTGATTAACTTAACATCGATTATTGGAAAAGTGCTGGAATCAATTATTAAGGAAATAATAGCAGGACAGTTGGAAAATCATAATCTAATCAAGCAGAGTCAGCATGACTTCATGAAAGGGAAATCATGTCTGACTAACGTATTAGAGTTTTTTGAGGAAGTCTTAACCAGAGTGGATAGAGGGGAACCAGTAGATGTGTTGTACTTGGCCTTAGAGAAGGCATTTGACAAAGTACCTCACAAAAGTTTAAGTCATAAGATAAGAGCCCACAGTATTGGAGGCAGTATATCAACGGGGATAGAGAAATGGCTCATGGGCAGGAATCAGTGAGTTGGGATAAAGGGTTCCACAGGGATCAGTGCTGGGACCACAACTGTTTACAATGTACATTGTTGACTTGGAGGAAGGAAGTGAATATACTGTAACCAAGATTGCAGACAACACAAAAATAGGTGGAAAGGCAAGTTGTAAGAAGGATAAAAATTGTTTACAGAGATATTGACAGGGTAAGTAAGTGGGCAAAGATTTGGTAAATGGAGTATAACATGGGAAAATTTGAAGTTGTTCATTTTGGAAGGGAGAATAAAAGAAAAGAATATTATTTAAGTGAAGAGAGACTCCGAAAGCTGCAACACAAAGGGACTTGGGGGACCTTCTACGTGAAACACAGAAAGTGAGGACAAAGGTGAAGCAGGTAACCAGGAAGGCTAATGGAATGTTGGCCCTTATTTCAAGGGGGTTGGAGTCTAAGAGTAGGGAAGTCTTACTGTAACTGTAAAAGGTGCTGGTGAGACCACATCTGGAGGACTGTGAGCAGTTTTGGTCCCCATATTTAAGGAAAGATATTGTTGCATTGGAGACATGAAGAGAAAATTCACTACAATGATCCCTGGTATGGAGGGATTATCTTATGAGCAAATGCCAAACAGGATGGGACTCTACTCACTGGAATTTAGAGGAATGAGAGGTGATCTCATTGAAACATATTGGATTCTTAAGGAGCTTGGCAGGGCAAATGCTGAGAGGACGTTGCCCCTCATTGAATCCCTGTAATATGGAAACAGGCCATTTGGTCCATTGAGTCCAAATTGTCCCTCTGAAGAGCATCCCACCCAGATCCACACCCCCACCCACTCCCTGTAACCCTGCATTTCTGGTAGCTAATCCCACCTAGCCTGCACATCATTGGCAATTTAGCATGGCCAGTCCACCTAACCAGCACATCTTTGGACTGTGGGAGGAAACCGGAGTACCCAGAGGAAACCCACGCAGACACAGGGAGAATGTGCAAACTCTACACAGACAGTCGCCCAAGCGTGGAATTGAACCTGGGTCCCTGGCGCTTTGAGGCAGCAGTGCTAACATCTGAGCCACCATGCCACCCGTCATGGGAGAGTCTAGATCCAAAGGGTATAGTCTCAGAATAAAGGGGCACAATTTAAGACTGAGATAAGGAGGAATATTTTCTCTCAAAGGTCTGTGAGTCTTTGGAACTCCTTACAATAGAGAGCTGTGGGGGCAGATTCCTTGTGTATACTTAAGGCTGAGATAGATTCTTGATCAGTCAGTGAATCAAGGGTTACAGGGAAAGGGCAGGAAAGTGGATGTGAGGAATGTCTGATTAGCTATGATCCTATTGAATGGTGAAGCAGGCTCAAGGGGCTGAATGGCCTCCTCCTGTTCCCATTTCTGATGGTTTATGGACACTCCAGTGAAGTGCTGCACTGTCACAGGGGCCACACTTTAAAAAAAAATTGCCTCAAATGTATTTTGGGACATCCATAATTGTAAAAGCTGAATATACATGCAAATCCTATTTTTCTGTCTGTTAAATTCACTCACGAGTTTGCTCACCTTCTCTGTTCAAACAAGAACAATCCCAGTTTCTTCAGTCTCTCCACAGGATTGAATTCCCTCGTTCCTGATATGATTCTAGTAAACCTCCTCCATATATAATTCAAGAATCTTCCCATAGGCTGATGCTCTGAATTGAACACAATATACTCCCTTGATAAAACAAATGAAGATCTGCATCTACAATCACATCAGTTAGGAACAGGAACAGGCCATTCGGCCACTCAAACCTGCTCCCCTATTCAATAGGGTGTTGGTTGATCTAAACACTCCACTGTCCCGCCTGCCCCCGGATAACCTTTCACCTCCCTGCACCACCCACCCCCAACAATGCCCGACCCCCGTTTATCAAGAATCTCTTCATCTCTTTCTTAAGAATATTCCAGTGACTCCTCATTCTAGATTCCCACAAGAGAGAAAACGTCCCCCCCACATCACCCGGTCAACTCACCTCAGGATCTTATATGTTTCAATCGAGCCTCCTTCGAAACTCCAGTGGGGACATCCCTGGCCTATCTGACCTTTCTCATTCAACAATCCGCCCACTTCAGGTTTTAGATGAGTTAACCTGCTCTGAACTGACTCCAATGCATTTATATTCTTGCTTAAACAGTGTGACCAGTGTTGTGCAAGGAATTCCAGATGTAGTCTCACCGATACCCTGTCGAACTGAGGATAACATCCCTACTCTAGTATTTAATTCACCTTATAATAAATGATAACATTCTATTAGCTTTCCTGATTACCAACGTTTTGTGATTCATGAACCCAGATCTCTGCACCTCCAAAGTCTGCAATCTCTCTCTCTCCATTCAGAATATGTCCTTCTCCGGCAATTTCTACTTAGATTTCCAGCATCTGCTGTATTTTAATTTGATTTACTATGATACATTCCTTTGTAACCTCCTTCTGTCCTCTTCACAACTCACTTTCTGGCCTCCCTTTGTGTATCAATGAATTGAGCAGCTGTACCTTCCATCTCTTCATCCAAATTGTTTCTATAAATTATAGAGTTGAGGCCCCAGCACTGATCCCTGTAACACAACAGCCTGAAAAAGACCCATTTTTATGCCTGTTCTCTACTTCCTCTTATCCAGCCATTAATCTGTGCTGCAGCACCTTTTCAAATGCCTCTGGAAATTTAAATACTGGATATCTGTCAGTTTTCCTTTATGTATAACACATGTTTCCTCCTTGAAAAACTCTCTGTTAATGTTGACTCTGCCTGATTACTCTGAAGATCTCTAAGTGGCCTGCTAAAAAGTTTTAAATAATATTTTGTAACACCCTGTCTTTGTCAGATGTTATGCTACCTGACTTGTAGTATCCTGCTTTTTGTCTCTCTCCTTTTCTGAATAAAACAGTTACATTTACTGTTTTCCGAATCTAAAGGACTGGATCAAAGGAATTTTGGAAAATTGGAACCAGCACATCAGCTGTCTCACTGTCACTGCTTTTCAGACCTTCTGAAGAAGCTAGCAGGACCTGGGCACTTGGCAACTTGTAGCTCCAACAATTTGTTCCAAAAGGATGTTGCCAGGGTTGGAGGGTTAGAGCTATAGGCAGAGGCTGAATAGGCCGGGGCTATTTTCCCTGCAGCATCAGAGGCTGAGGACTGACCTTATAGAGGTTTATAAAATCACGAGGGGCAATGAGATAGAGTGAATAGCCAAGGTCTTTTCACCAGGGTAGGGGAATCCAAAGCTAAAAGGTAAAGATTTAAGGTGAGAGGGGAAGATCTAAAAGGGACCTAAGGGGCAACTCTTTCACGCAGAGGGTGGTGTGTGTATGGAATGAGCTGCCAGAGGAAGTGGTGGAGGCTGGTACAGTTACAACATTTAAAAGGCATTTGGATGGGTACATGAATAGGAAGGATTTAGAGGGATACGGGCCAGATGCTGACAAACGGGATTAGATTAATTTAGGATATCTGGTCAGCATGGATGAGTTGGACTGAAGGCTCTTTTTCCATTCTGTATATCTCTATGACTCGAACCTTTTCAAAGAAGAAACAGACAACAAAGAACTGTGCAACACAGGACAAGGCCCTTCGGCCTACTAAGCCTGAGCGACACGTGACACTTTTCTAAACTAAAAACCTTTTGCCTCTACACTGTCTGTATCCCAGTATTTGCTGCCTATTCATGCATCTGTCAGGTTTCCTCTTAAATATTGCCATTGTATCTGCCTCCACAACTTCCTCTGGCAGTACATTCCAGGCACTCACCACTCTCTGTGTAAAAAACCTACCTCTCCCATCTCCTTTAAACTTAGCCCCTTTTACTTTAAACCTATGTCTCCTAGTAATTTACATTTCTACCCTGGGAAGAAGATTCTGACTATCCTTTTCTTCCGCTCATAATTTTGTAAACTTCTATCAGGTTGTCCCTCAGTCTCCAACGTTCAAGTAAAAATAGACCAGGTTTCTACAATCTCTGCTCACAGCTAATACCCTCCAAACCGTTTCTGTACCCTCTCCAAAGCCTCCACATCTCCTTCTGGTAGTGTGGCAATCAGAACTGTATACAATATTCCAAACATGGCCTAATTAAAGTTCCGTACAGCTGCAACATAACTTGCCAATGTTTATGCTCTATGCCCCGGCTGATGAAGGTAAGCATGCCATATTACTTCTTGACTACCTTTTCCACTTGTGTTGCCACTTTCAGGGAACTGTGGACCTGTACGTGTAGATCCCTCTGTTTGTTGATGCTACTGAGGGATCTGCCATTTACTGTCTACCTCCCTCCTGCATTAGATCACCCAAAATGCATCATCTCCCATTTTTCCGGATTAAACTCCATCTGTCATTTCTCTGCCCATGTCTCCAGCCCATCTACATCCTGCTGTATCCTCTTCCAATCCTCCTCACCACCCACAGTTCCCCCAATCTTTGTGTCATCCGCAAACTTACTAATCAGGCCACCTACACTCTCCTCCAAATCATTTATATATGTTACAAACAACAGGGGTCCCAGCACTGAGCCCTGTGGTCACAGATCTTCCACCGCTACACTCTGTCTTCTATCACTCAGCCAGTTCCACATCCATCTTACCAGCTCACTGCGGATCCCATGTGACTTCACCTTCTGTATCAGTCTGCCATGAGGGACCTTGTCAAAGGCTAAAGTCCATATAGACAACATCTACCGCCCTGCCCTCATCAGACATCTTTGTCACTTCCTCAAAAAACTCTAATCAAGTTTGTGAGACATGACCTTCCCTGCACAAAGCCGTGTCACTAAGAGATCCATATTTTTCCAAATGTGAATAAATCCATCCCTAAGAATCTTCTCCAATAATTTCCCTACCACTGACGTAAGGCTCACAGGCCTGTAATTTCTCGGATTATGCCTTTTGCCCTTCTTGCATAAAGGAACAACAGTGGCTTTTCTCCAGTCCTCTGGGACATCATCTATAAGTATTTTCTTGTCTTTGTAATTTTCTTGAGTTTCCCTGTCCCTTCCATTTCCTGATGTACAGCTATTTCTGGGATGTTACTTCAATCCTTTAAAGTGAGGATCGATACAAGTTACTTTGTCAATTAATCTGACATTTCTTTCCTTACCATCATTAATTTTCCAGTCTCACTTTCTAAAGAACCAAAACTCACTTTGTTAACTTGTCTTTTTAAGATATCTGTGGGAACTCTTTAGATCTGTTTTTATTTTCCTAGCTACATTTCTCTTGTACTCTAATTATTTCCCTACTTTTTAATTTTCTGGTCACTGTTTGTTAATTATAATCTGCCATTTTTTTGACGTTACTGAGCTTTAGAACACAGGACATAGAACATCGAACTGTACAACGTAAGCAGTGGGCCTTCAGTTCACAATGTTGTGCCGAAATTGATGCCAAATGAAACTAATCCCTTCTGTCTGTCCTTGGTCCATATCCCTCCATTCCTTGCATATTTGTCTGCTTATCTAACTGTCTTTTAAGTGCCCTTATTGTAACTGCCTCCACCACCACTCCTGCCAGTGTGTTCCTGACTTCTACCACTCTCTGTGTAAAAAAACTTGTCCTTCACATCTCCTTTGAACTTTTCCTCTCTCACCTTAAATGCATTCCCTCTAGTTTTAGATGTTTCAACTCTGGGAAAAAGATTCTGACCATCAAACCTAACTCTGCATCTCATAATTGCACAGACTTCTATCAAGTCTCCCCTCAGCCTCTGCCGCTCAAGAGAAAATAACCCGAGTTTTCCCAGCCTCTCCATATAGCTCATACCCTCTAATACAGGCAGCATCCTGGTAAAGCTCTTCTCTGCACCCTCTGCAAAGCCTCCACATCCTTCCTGTAATGTGGTGACCAGATTCAAACCCAGTACTCTAAGTGTGGCCTAACCAAAGTCTTAAAAAAAGCTGCAACATTACATCCTGACTCTTGTACTCAATTCTGCAACCAATGAATTTTGCATAATTATCTGGCAACGTAAAGCGTATTGTACTGTTACTGAGAGTGGATACTGAGCATGTGTGAAATAATCTCTATCAGACCATGTGGAATTGGTGCGTGGGTCTGTGGGCTGTAGGAAAGACAGCCTCTGCTAATATCCTCTGCATGTGGTGGTGTGCAATATATCCAATGGCTGTTCATTCTGAACAGTGTCAACCTGACATTACTGCAAGGAATAGGAGCACCTGGAACTCTGTTTGAGTGTTTAACTGATGGAGGCTGTTCTCAAATTGTGGAAAATCTTTGCAAAGTGTTAAACGTAACCCTTTGTGACTGAGGTCAGGAGCTGTATACGCAAATCAAGCCATGATTTAGCCAATCTCTCACAATCTTGTTAATCTTTCTTTTGCGGAAGTCTGCAACAACAGGTGTTGTATTTGTATTTCGAGAGGTTTATCATATTCTGTTAATATAAATGGTGAAGGCACCAGCTAACCGAGAAATTATTTTACCATTTTGCGTCTTGTGGAAAATACAGAAGGAATACCAGAACAACGAAATATGTTTCTGGATATGTGTAAAGTAAAATTAATGTTCTGTGACTTATGATGAGCTGTTATTGCGTGATAAGCTATAAGTGCAGCACATTTTTAATTTCAATTTGATACCAGTGCCAGCCTAGCTCAGTTGGCAGTGCCCTTCTCTTTGAATCAGAAGGACATGGGATTTAGTGCCACACAGACTATTTGAAACTTACCCAGTTAAGCTCCAAACTCAGTGAGGCTGTATGAGGGAGTGAGACATTGAAAGAGAGGCCTTATTTAGAGAAACTATTCAGTTCAGGAAGGTGTTTTCCTTTTTTTCAGATCAATGTCAAAGATGGTGAGTAAACTTATGAAAGAAAGCAGGCCTTTAACCAACATCACCGAATATGACTGCCTCATTCCTCAAACCAATCTCAGCTGGACAGCGACTCACAGTATTCTGGTCTCCCATTGATATGTGTGTCATTTCTTTCCTGTTTATTCCACCCCCCTGCCTCATTGACCTCCCTCAATCCCTACCTGCTTCGACACTGTGATTCAATAAGTTTGTTCCCATTTCTTCTGATAAGTAAAACATTGAATTCTACCCTTACTGGCTTCACTAGATAATATTCTTACTCTCTGTACATTATCCCCTCATGTTTGGTGTTATCTACAGGCCATAGAGTCATACAGCACGGAAACAGACCCTTTGGTCCAACTTGCCCAGGCCAACCAAATTTCTCAAACTAAGCTAGTCCATTTTCCCAAGCCTGGCCTACATCCTAGCTAAACCTTTCCTATTCATATACCTGTCCAAATGTCTTAAATGTTTTAACAATACCTGCATCCACCACTTCCTCTGGCAGTTCATTCCACCTATGGAGCACCTTCTGTGTGGAAAAGATGCCCCTCAGGTCCCTTTTAAATCTTTCTCCTCTTACCTTAAAAATATGCCCTCTAGTTTTGAACTCCCCTACCCTAGGAAAAAGACTTTTTGCCATTCACCTTATCTCTGCCTGTCATGATTTTATAAATCTCTGTAAGGTTATGCCTCAACCTCCTATATTCTAGTGAAAAAAGTCCCAGCGTATCCAGCGTCTCCTTATAAATCAAATCTTCCATTCCCAGCAACATCTTGGTAAATCTTTTCGGCACTTTCTCAAATTTACTAATATCCTTCTCATAGCAGGGCAACCAGAATTATGCACAGTACTCCAAAAGTGGCCTCACCAATGTGCTGTACAACTGCAACCTGATGTCCCAACTCCTACGCTCAGTGGTCTGAACAATGAAAGCAAGTGTGCAAAATACCTTCTTAACTACCCTGTCTACCTGTGACACCACTTTCAAGGAACTATGTGTCTGAACTCCTTGGTCTCTGTTCGACAACACTACCCAGGGGCCTACCATTAAGTGTATAAGTCCTGTTCTGGTTTGCCTGACCAAAATGCAACACCTCACATTTATCTAAAATAAACTCCATCTGCCGCTTCTTGCCTCATTGTCCCAGTTGATCAAGATCCCTTTGCAATCTTCAATAACCTTCTTCACTGTTGTCTATAACACCAATTTTGGGTGTCATTGGCAAATTTATTAACCATGCTTCCTAAATTTTCATCCAAACTGTTTACATAAATGACAGACAGTGGACCCAGCACCAATCCTGTGGGTTTTGTGTACTTTTAAAGTCCCTTCACTTTTCGATTTCTCTCTGAACAGTGACTGCTGTTGGAAGTGTGTGGAGATTCGCTTTGCTGTGAATGCACGCACCATCAATGTTGGCCAGTGCTGAAATATACAATACCAGCTGTCAGCCTGATTCAGATCGCATGGAAATTGGCAGATATCTCACCTGGCATGGATCGTGTAAATGTGTTCATGACATCATGAGGAGACAAACTTGGATTCCTGAACTGCAGTGCGAGAATCTAGAATGAACCCGTACACACGTTCTCCTTGTAATCGGAGGTTGCTCTCCCTGTGCCATCTGCTGAGTTGCTGTTCCATTCTGATATCCCCCGCCTTGTGTCTTGGCAACATGACAGACTGCAGTTTGCAGCTGACATTAATGTTGGTGGCAGAGTCAGTAATATTGGTGGGAAGATAAAATTACACAGCAGACTGATAGATTAAGTGATTGCACGAAACTGTGGCAGATGGTTTTGAATGCAATCAAGAGTGTGGTGTTGCAGGGCTGTTGTGGTGCTGTGGTAGAGTCCCTACCTCTGGGCCAGGAGGCCTGAGTTAAAGTCCTACCTGCTCCAAAGGTGTGTCCTAACATCTCTGAACAGGCTGATTTGAGATATCTGCCTTGTACTAACCTTGCTCCAAATACGGATTGATGTGAGTGCTATTTAAATGGCAGAAGTTTAGGAATGGAGAAGATAGAGTCACTGAAAAGGAAAGGGAAGGTCTGTCTGTCAAGGCAAGAGTGACAGTACAATGGGGAGATGGTCTTGCTGATGTAAACTCCTCATTAGGTCGCATCTGGAGAACAGAAAGCAGGGTTTGTTGGTTCAGGAAGGAGTGCAGTGGAGATTTACCAGAATGTTACCCGGGCTCCAGAAAACAAGGAGGGATTACACAGAAGCAAACAAATGTATGAAGAAGGAACAGGAGGAGGCCATTTGTCCCTTCGAGCCTCCTCTGCCTTTCAATAAGACCATGGCTGATTGGATTTTGACTGTAACTCTACATTCCTGCATATCCCCCAATAATCTTTCATCTCCATGGTCGTCCAAAATCTCTCTACCTTGGTCTTACAAATATTTAAAGATATTGCACCCACTGCTGTCGAGGAAGGGAACTCCAAACCTCTCACAAACTCTCCAAACTCACAATTTTTTGAGAGAAGTTTGTATCTCCTCATCTCCCTCTTAAATTGGCTCCTCCTTATTTTTAAACAGTGACCCCTAGATCTAGATTCTCCCACAAGAGGAAACATCCTTTCCACATTCTCCTCAGGATTTTATATTTCACGTAAGTCACCTCTGACTCTTCTAAACTCCAGATGATACATGTCCAGCTTGTCAATCCTATTGTCATAAGGCAATCCACTCATTCAAGGTATTAGTCTGGTAAACCTTCTCTAAACTGCTTCCAACACATTAGTATCCTTCCATAACTACACTGACCAGTACTGCCCACAATACTCCAGATGCTGTCTCATCAATGACCTGTATAACTCAAGTATAACTTCCTTAATCTTGCATTCAATTTTCCTCACAACAAACTAGGGAGGTGATGGCCTAGTGATATTCTTGCTAGACTATTAATCCAGAAACTTGACAAATGTTCTGGGGACCCAGGTTTGAATCCCGCTATGGCAGATCTGGAATTAAGAATCTTTGAACCATTGTTGATTGCCAGGAAAAACCCATCTGGTTCACTAATGTCCTCTAGGGAAGGAACCTGCCATCCTTACCTGGTCTGGCCTACACGTGACTCCAGACCCACAGCAATGTGGTTTATTCTTAACTGCCCTCTGGGCAACAAATGCTGGCCTAGTCAGGGACACCCTCATCTTATGAATGCATTAAAGAAAAACATCCATATGAGCTTCCCTGATTACTTGCTGTACCTGCAGATTAACCTTCTGTGGTTCACACACTGGGACACCCAGATCCCTCTGTACCTCAGAGCACTGCAAGCTCTCACCATTTAGACAATGCTGCTTTTTTTATTCTTCCCACCAAAGTGGACAATTTCACATTTTCCAATATTATACTCCATTTGCCCACTTACTGAATCTACTGATGTCATTTTGTAGGTTTCTTCTATTCATTCATGAGGCCATTGCTGGCTAGGGCAGCATTTACTGCCCATCCCTAATTACCCAGAGGACAGTTAAGAGTCAACCACATTGCTGTGGGGCTGGAGTTACATGCAGGCCAGACCAGGTAAGGATGGCAGTTTCCTTCCCTAAAGGACATTAGTGAACCAGGTGGATTTTTCCTGACAATTGACTATGGATTCATGGTCATCATTAGATTCTTAATTCCAGATATTTTTTGAATTTAAATTTCACCAGTTGCCATGGCAGGATTTGAACCCAGATCCCCAGAACATTACCTGGATTAACAATCCAGCGGTAATACCACTAGGCCATTGCCTTCCCTTATGTCCATTTCACAACTCCCTTACCCCCTATCCTTGTGACATCAGCTAATTTACTGACCATACCTTTGGTTCCTTCATCCAAATCATTTATCTCAGGTGTAAAGGTTGAGGCCTATACTGACCCCTGGGGCACACTACTTGGAACATCCTGTCATCCTGAAAAATACATTTATTTCTGCTCACTGTCTCCTATTCACTGGGATCAATTTCCTATGATATAGAAGCAGTCTGTGTAGAGATCAGGAATGTTAAAGGCAAGAGGTTACCTGTGGGATCTGTGTACAGGTCCCTAACAGTGACCACATGGTGGGACCAGGGATCACGGGAGAAACAATGGAGCTTGTCAAAAAGGTACAGCAATTATCACAGGGGGATATTTAAACTACATATAGACTAGAAAAAAACAGATGTGAAAAAGTAGTCTAGGTGGGAAATTCATTGAATGTTTCCAGGACACTTTCTTAGACCAGTTTGTGATAACACCAACCAGAGAGCTGTCTGTATGCGACCTGGTTTTGAGCAATGAGATAGGATTAATTACTGACCTTGGCGAAAGTGGCCTGGGTAGCAGGGACCATAATGTGATTGGATTTTACATCCAGTTTAAGGGAGAAAAGTGTGTCCGACACTACTATTGTGAATTAAACAGGGGCAATGACCAGCACAGACTGGATGGGCTAAAGGGCTGGAGACTTCTATGACTCAATGACTGAGCGTGACCTGGTTAGGTCATTCCTGTATTCCTTGAATTGAATCCATAAGGCAATCCTCCAGCCACACCTTCTTTGCATCATCCAGTGGTGAATGGTGGTGGACAATTAAACAACTCACTGGAGGAGGAGACTTCACAAATATCCCCATCCTCAACGATGGAAGAGCCCAGCACATCAGTGCAAAAGATAAGGCTGAAGTATTTGCACTAACCTTCAGCCAGAGGTGCCGAGTGGATGATCCATCTTGGCCTCCTGTAGAGGTTTCCAGCATTCACAGATGCTCAGTGACGCCCAGTTTGGGTTCCATCAGGGCCACTCAGCTCCTGACCTCATTACAGCCTTGGCTCAAACATGGACCATCGAGCTGAATTCTCCTGATTTATTCCATCACATTTCCTCATGATTTTGAACACCTCGATAAATGTTTCCTTAACCTTCTCCAGTCTTAGGGGAACAGGAACAAGAACAGAAGTTGCTGGAAAAGCTCAGGAGGTCTGGCAGCATCTGTGAAGAAAAAATTAGAGTTAACATTTTGGGTCCGGTGACCCTTCTGAGATTTTCCAGCAGCTTCTGTTTTCGTTCCTGATTTACAGCATCTGCAGTTGTTTCGGTTTTTAATTAGGAGAACAGGGCCAGCTTCAGGCTCTCTGTTCTGGTGAAGTACCTTTTCTGTGATTCTGGTCACCCTGTCCATACCCTCTCCAGTCCCTCCACATCCTCCCTCAGGTATGAGACTCACACTTGGACCCGGTGCTTCAGCTGGGCCTGACTGTAAGTTTATAAAGACGTGACGCCACTTTGTTGTTTTTGTACTCCTCACCTCTTTTAAGAAGCCAAGGGTCCTGTATGACGTTTTAACAATTTTCACTCGTCCTGCTATCTTCAAAGTTGCATGGCAGTGCACTCCCAGACCTCTGATCCTGTAAGGCATGAGGTGACTTGTTGCATTCATTGAAAAATGTAAGTAAGTGTTCCGTCTTCTTTCACCCTGGTCCTGGATTAATCCCAGGGTAGACTGAAAGAATTTGCAGCGATATGGAACCTCTGGGACCATCCTGAGCTGGTGAAAGTTGGCTATATAAATGCAGCTTCTTCCTGTCTAGAGAATAGGGCTGTGGTGGTTGAGTGCTTTGTAAGCCAAGAAAAGCTAGGAAGCTCAAAAGAAATGTATGAAACGAACTATTATCGAGGCAGCACAGTTTACAGGGTATTTTCAAACACTGTAGCAGCGTGATATCTGTGAAGAATAAAATCTGACCATATCAGCCACATCGTTTAAATTTCATCTCCATCTCTGGAGTCTCATTTTAATTCTGTTCATTAAGTCACTGTGCCGTAGTAACAGGTCTATCTAACTATGTGCTTTTCTCTGATGTTCAAGGTTATTGCTTTGTTAAGATCTTTGCTGCGCTTGATTTGCAGTTAATATTCAGAAACAGTTGAATATTAAAATTTAATTTGGTTTTTGTATGCAAGGTGAAGACACTAATAACTATCGTATCCTCTGACTGTGAGGCAGAGCCTGCTGCAGGCACTGGGTCAGACAGGGAGCTGGGATGAAATGTCATGAACCAGAGCCTCAGGAAGGTCCATTTCTGGACTTGACACTCACTGAAACTGCTTTGTTCCCCCTGTTCCCCCCACCCCATCACCCCCAAAGCCCACAGTTTACCCCTGATGGGGTGAATGATACAGCTTAATATCCTAACAATCAGCAATTCACCACCTACACCTCATCCTGCACCACAGACTGCTCACATTCTACTCAGGGCTCCATGATGTCCAATCACTCCCCATCTCTGAGTGGAACCTATTGTGAACTTCTCCTCCTTGTGTGCTAGTCCCACTGAGACCTTGCTTCACTGCTTCTTATACCACCATCTGCATTTCAGTAGCGCCTGTTTTCTTTCACCGTTTTCACGTTTGGCTTTCCTGCTGTGTGTGTGTATCAGAGATATTAGTCAAACAGATTTCACATCCTTTTCCAATTTTGTCCTCCTGGTTAACTCCTATTGTGGCCGTCCCTTTCCCTCTGTCTCTGTCTGGTCCAAGCTTCATTCTTCCTGACACTCTTTCAGCTTCTAATTCTTTTGTGCATCTTACCTACTATTGGTGATGGAGCATTCAACTACTGCATTTCTGTAGCATCTTTTTATCATTTCAGGGCATTAGCCAACACTTTGCAGCCAATGGAGGACTTTGTTGAAGCCACTGTTTTACTGCAGGAAATGCAGCCTACATAATATATGCAGCAAGATCACACACACTCCAGTGGAGCTCACGTCAGTGTCCTGGCAAATGTTTATTTTCTAACCAATGTCTGAAAACATGGTCATTATTTTGGGATCCTCTGTGCACATATCAGCTGTTCCATTTCCTACATTGAAACTGCACTTCAAAAGGTGAGCAGAAAGTCCAGAGGTTGTGAATAGTGCTATAGTAATGCAGTTTTCATCCTTCTTATTTGACTGTCTAGTGCATTAATCAGCAGGGTAACTAAAGGACTGATTACCATTAGGGCAAGAGCCAATGATAGTTGTCAATGTCTTCAACCACCAAGGGTTTCAGTTCAGGGGCTAACCTGGGTCCATTCGGTAGGTGAGACTGACGATGAGTTGTAGTGGGTTGGGCTGGTCGCTCAGCTTTACTTTTGGATCGGGGACTGTGCAGGATAAAGTGGAGCTGATGCATATGGCTGCTTTGTTGTTTCGAGAGTGTCTCCAGCCTTCAGTAAGAAACTACCCCCTTGCAGAAGTTCATTTGGTATGAAGATGTTTGGAAGTGTGTTACTGGGATATTGCAGTGAGTGGACAGCCCAGACAGAGATCACTTGCTCCTGTGCTTATTCTCCACAACAGCATTCTAGAATTCAGGAAACACTTGACAACGAGGCCCTTACAGGGCTATGAGAAACAAAAAACAGGGAGATGGGGTGGGGGGTGTGGGGTGGGG
>NC_063349.1:57969257-57983504 GCF_021869965.1 Rhincodon typus
GAAAAACGAGGACAACTGAGATGTACGGGAGTGGAATGCCTCATCCTGGGAGCAGATGCGGCGGAGGCAAAGGAATTTGGAATAGGAAATGGCATTTTTGCAGGAAGGTGGGTGGGAGGAGGTGTATTCTAGGTAGCTGTGGGAGTCGGTAGGCTTGAAATGGATATCGGTTTCCAGGTGGTTGCCAGAGATGGAAACAGAGAGGTCCAGGAAGGAGAGAGAGGTATCAGAGATGGTCCAGGTGAACTTAAGGTTGGGGTGGAAGGTGTTAGTGAAGTGGATGAACTGTTCGAGCTCCTCGTGGGAGCACGAGGCGGCGCCGATACAGTCATCGATGTAACGGAGGAAGAGGTGGGGTTTAGGGCCGGTGTAGGTACGGGAGAGGGATTGTTCCACGTAACCTAGAAAGAGGCAGGCGTAGCTTGGGCCCATGCAGGTACCCATGGCCACCCCCTTTGTCTGTAGGAAGTGGAAGAAGTTAAAGGAGAAGTTGTTAAGGATGAGGACAAGTTCAGCTAAGTGGATAAGGGTGTCAGTGGAGGGGACTGGTCGGGCCTGCAAGTATATAGGGACTGGACATCCATGGAAAAGATGAGGTATTGGGGACTAGGGAATCGGAAGTTTTGGAGGAGGTGGAGGGCATGGGTGGTGTCACGGATGTAGGTGGGGAGTTCCTGGACCAAGGGGGAGAAAATGGAGTCAAGATAAGTGGAGATGAGTTCGGTGGGGCAGGAGCAGGCGGAGACAATGGGTCGACCAGGGCATTCAGGTTTGTGGATTTTGGGAAGGAGATAGAAGCGGGCAGTGCGGGGTTGGGGAACGATGAGGTTGGAGGCTGTGGGTGGGAGGTCACCTGAAGTGATGAGGTTGTGGATGGTTTGGGAGATGATGGTTTGGTGCTCGGGGGTGGGGTCATGATCAAGGGGGCGATAGGAGGAGGTGTCAGAGAGTTGGCGTCTGGCCTCGGCGATGTAGAGGTCAGTGCGCCATACTACAACTGCGCCTCCCTTGTCCGCGGGTTTTATGGTGAGGTTGGGATTGGAGCGGAGGGCTGCACGTTCTGCGGGGGAGAGGTTGGAGTGGGTGAGGGGGGTGGAGAGGTTGAGGCAATTGATGTCTCGACGTCAGTTGGAGATGAAGAGGTTGAGGGAGGGTAGGAGGCCTTGGGGTAGTTTCCAGGAGGAGGGGGTGTGTTGGAGGCGGGAGAAGGGGTCAGTAGAGGGAGGGTTAGGCTCACGGTTAAAGAAGTAAGCGTGGAGGCGGAGGCAGCGGAAAAACTGTTCTATGTCCAAGCGTGAGCGGTATTCGTTGATGTGTGGGTGGAGGGGGATAAAGGTGAGTCCCCCACTGAGGACTGACCGTTTGTCCTCAGTGAGGGGGAGGTCTGGGGGGTTGGTGTAGACTCGGCAGGGGTGGGTGACATAGGAGAATAATTTGGCCATTTGGTGCATCAAGCCTGCTCCAGAATTCAATCATGACTGATACATTTCTCAACCCCATCCTCCTTCCTTCTTCCCATATTCCTTGACTCATCAAGAACCTATCTATCTCTGTCTTAAATACGCTCGACGACTCGTCTTCCACAGCCTTCTATGACAATGAGTCCCACAGATTCATCACCCTCTGGCTGAAGAAATTCCTCCTCAGCTCAGTTCTAAAGGGTCGTCCCTTCACCCTGAAGCTGTGCCCTCAGGTCCTAGTCTTTCCTACTGAGTGGAAACATCTTCTCCACATCCACTTTATCCACGCCTCTCAGTATTTTGTAACTTTCAATTAGATAGCCCTTTATCCTTCTAAACTCCATGAAGCACAGACCCAGAGACCTCAACCACTCCTTATATGACAAGCCTTCATTCCCGGGATCATCCTTGTAAACCTCCTCTGGATCCCTTCCAACACCAATATATTCTTCCGTAGATACACGGCCCAATGCTGTCCTGTGCGACCCTGACATATTTTAGTTCTTTCAATTTACTGGGACTTGTTTTTCTCTGAAACAGGAGATGAACATTTCAGGAACCATTTTATCTCATACCTTCGATGTCACTTCAAGTATTACCAAGGCAAACAACTCTGAGGAGATAAGGAACACCCTGACCAGGATTGGGATGGGGGGTGATGGAGTGTGGGTGGGGGGGTGGCAGCTGCTCAGGGTACCCTTCTTGGGGCTCAAACGTTTTAAAGTGTTATCGCAAAGCTGATATAATGGAAATGATCATTTCAGAATGAGAATATCAGAGGGATCATGATCTCAGTATTTGCTCCTGGCTCATTCTAATTATGCATTCAAATTCTCTTTCTCAGACACACCACTTGATCATTGCTCCCCTGACAATGATGGTGCTACAATTTCTGTCCGTGGGATGAAGGAAGATTTGGCTAAGACCGATGTTTCTGAGCCTTACATCATCAAGAAAAGGTACATTATAATGTGCATTACTAAAGGAATTATTGCCCATCCCTAGTTGCCCCTTGAGAAGGTGGGTTGAGCTGACTTCTTGAACCGATGCAGTCCATGTGCTGTAGGTAGACCCACAATGCCCTTAGGGAGGGAGCTCCAGGATTTTGGCCCTGACACTGGGCCAAACAACAAATACTGGAGACCAGAGCGGGTCAGACAGCATCCATGGAGAGACAGCAAGCTAATGCTTCAAGTCTAGATGACTCTTCGTCAGAGCTGACACTTCACAGATTCCAGCAACTGCAGTAATTTGCTCCGACACTGAAGGAACAGTGAGCAGAGAGTGAGGATGGGCAGGGGAGGCAGAGCGTGATAGTAGGAGCAGGGGGTAAGGAGCAGAACACAGCCCTCCTCCCACCCCTTCTGATGTTAGAAATTCCCTGGTTCTGACTGAGTCTCTCTGTTTCGATTCAGTGGCTGCTCTGCTGGAAATGGAAGAACCAGGAATCTCTGACAGAGGATCAATAAGACACCAGAGCTCAGGTAACTCAGAAAGCAATCTTTCAAAAAGGACACAGCAGAATCACAGAGAGCAGTTTGCAGCCTACAACCTCTCTCAGCCTCCTCAGGAATGCTGGGCTCACTCCCAATCCCAGCCAGATGCAATTATCCACAAAGGGCAGGTTCTGAAAGTGGCTGTACATGTTCTCTGGGATCAAGGCCCTCAGCCCAGCCCTTGATCACCCTGACCCTGACACAAAGTATTATTCAGAACGCTCTCCTCCAGTCATAACCAATAGGAAGCCAGTAACACATTGACGCTACTCAGTGTAATGTCCAAACTGTGCTGGAATTGTCCTGGTGTGTTTAGCTGCTGGTTACTGTGCAGTAACAACCTGATTGTTCACATACATGACTGAGAGGCAACACTGATAATCCTGTCCATGTTCTCCCTGTAACTAGCCAGTGATGCCAACAACTCCGTATATTAGAGCCTGAAGGGTGCATTGTGTACTGTAGTTGATGCTGATTTTGTTTGGTACAATCCAGTCTATCTTGTTCCATGGCCCAGTCACTGATGTAACAAAACCTCAAACCGCAGTATCTAAAGAAACTGATTCTGATTCACTTGCAAGGGTTGTCCTGTTTATTATTTATGTTTTTTTTATCGCACATTGCAGGGAACAGCCACGAAGAAACTTTCTCCTGACGTTTGAACAGAAGCTCAGATGGTCTGTACAAATTTAAAATAAATATTTAAATAAATATAAACATTAAACCCACTGGCTCATTGAAATGACAATTCACCTGAACAATAAAGATTTTAATTTAGTATTTAATGGAATGTGGGTATTGCTAGTAAGTCATAGAACAGGAGCAGATGTAGGCTATTCAGCCCTTCCAGCCTGTTCCACCATTCAAAATGATCAAGACTGATCATCCAACTATTCCTGCTTTCTCCCCATTCCCTTTGACATCCAGTGTTTATTGCCCTTCCCTAATTGCCCTTAAACTGAGTGGATTCAGGGGGCAGTAATGAGTCAAACACATTGTTGTGGGTTAGGGTTAGTCATGTGGAGATCAGACAGGTAAGAACAGCAGATTTCCCTCCCTAATGAATACCAGTGAACCCAAAACATTCTTTCAGCAATTGATGGTCATTGTCATGGTCACCATCTCTAGCTTCATATTCCAAACTTATTAATGGAGTTTAAGTTACACCAGCTGCTGTGATGGGATTTGAACTCATGTCCCTCAGGTATTAGCCTGAGCCTTTCCATTATTCACTGAGCGACATCACCCCTCCACCACCATCACCCCCAAACTCAAATTGCATCACATCTCCCAGGGCCAATTGGAGTGAGCTCGCCCCAATGTTCCAGCCAGTGTTTGGGATGACAGCCTTCACAGATCACACGTCATTGTCAGATAAATACACATTCCCTACTCAATAAAGGCTGGTTAAACAGAATGAAGACCAGCTCTTCGTGATCTGAGAATGACACAGCCCGACTCACTGCCTCATACACCAACCCCCTCCCCATTTATCACCTTCACCACATCCACACACCTCCCCGCACCCCCCATTCTCTACTCACTCTTCCCCACCACATTGAGATGCATAGATATGGATACAACATGCAATGGATATGGATACAACGACACAGCTACAACACTGAGCGGCACAGTGTCTCAGTGATTAGCACCACTGCCTCACAGACACACGAGTTCGATTCCACCCTCGGGCGACTGTCTGTGTGCAGTTTGCACATTCTCCCCGTGTCTGCGTGGGTTTCCTCCAGGTGCTCCGGTTTCCTCCCACAGTCCAAAGATGTGCAGGTTAGGTGGATTGGCCATGCTAAATTGTCCATAGTGTCCAGGGAATGTGCAGGCTAGGTGCATTAGCCATGGGAAATGCAGGGATACAGGGATAAGGTAAGGGGGTGTCTGGGTGGGATGCCCTTCAGAGGGTCAGTGCAGACTCGATGGACTGAATGGCCTCTTTCCACAATACACAGATGCAATGATTCGGGAAGGAGACAATTCCAAACATGGTTCTGTTCCCAATATTCAACGAAGAGATATGGACCATGTGGGAGACAAACCCTAGTTTGTGAAGAGAATCACTTTTATAGTACAGCAGGAGGCCATTCAGTGCATTGTGGCCTGCATGCTAGTACAGGTTAACAAACAGCTGCTGCACCAAATTAGCATACATAGATCTTGACCATCACAAACTTTTTAATGTCCCACTTCAGAAAAGCATTCAAATTGGAATCAAAATGATTGACAATTCGGGTCAATAATGTATTTTGTCCCATTCTCAGGGCAGTTCCAATTGAGACAATCATTCCAAGAAGACAAGGTAATTTGTTTAAATAAAAGCCTGCGGATGACAAGGCTCCTGATCCCAGGTGAAGTCGAGAAAACTGAAAATCAATTAAAAATAACATCAACTTTAACTGCACAACACCCAGGGCAGGGGACAGTGGAGGCAACAACCATATTGACTCAGGTGGTCAAAGGTTCAGCGTCCAGGTTATATCTGAGTTCATCGATCCCAGTTAGAGTGGTGTAAAAAGTTAACTGGGAGTTAAGAATTTCAATCCACATCATTCTGACTTTGACAACTTCACCAGCTGCTTTACTCTCGCCAGGTCACACAGCTCACACGTTAGAGAAACATCACCGCTGCATTTGACCATAAGACCATAAGACATAGGAGCAGAAATTAGGCCATTCGGCCCATCGAGTCTGCTCCACCATTCAATCATGGCTGATAAGTTCCTCAACCCCATTCTCCTACTTTCTTCCCGTAACCCTTGATCCCCTTGATAATCAAGAACATTTAGGAGACAATCCCAAGGCAACATTCTGTTGTAGTGACCAATAAATATCATCCTGTGGCTCAGCTAACACACTCACCTCAGAATCAATCTGAAGGTGATGGCTGCAAGACCCAGGCTACAGGCCTGAGCCCAGCATGTGCAGATTTGACAGTGACATCACCTTTTCATAAGGTGATCACACAGATGCCACCACCCCGCCTTATCTTTCAGGTGGGTATAAAAGACCTGTGGCACTACTTCAAAGGAAAATGATTGACTTCTCAAGGTTCCTAGTCAATCAATATCATTTCACCAAGATAACAAAAACAGATTATTTACCTCCTGACTATTTATGGGATCTGACTATGTGTAAATTGGTTGTCATGTTTCTTATGTTGCAACAGTAACTTTAGGTCATTGGATGTGGATGCTTTTGAATATTGTGAAAGGTACTGCATCAGAACTAGGAGCAGGAGGAGGCCATTCAGCCCCTCGAGCATCTCTACCATTCGACGCTATCATGGCTGATTTCATCTCAGCCTCAACTATACTTTCCTGCCCATTCCCCATAACCCTTCAATCTATTACTAATTAAAAATCTGCCTATCTCCTTCTTAAATTTACTCAATGTCCCAGCATGCACCACACTCTGGGATAGTGATTTCCATAGATTCACAACACTTAGACCTTTATCCTAAAAACTATAACCCTCGTTTTAGCATCTCATATCCCTCAATTAGATCTCCTCTCATTCTGCTAAACTCCAGAAAGTATTGGCCTAACCCACTCAATCTCTCTTCATAAAACAACACTCTCATCCCTGGAATTAATTGAGTGGCCGTCCTCGTAACAGCCTCCAATACAACTACATCCCTTCTCAAGTAAGGGGACCAAAATTATCCATAATACTCCAGGTGCAATCTCATTAATGCCTTGTACAGTCACAGCAACAAATACAAAATTCCATTTGCCTTCCTCATTATGTGCCTTACATAAATGCACCTTTCCCCAAACATGGAATCAGTTTGGAATCTGTAACTCCAGGGCAGTGTAGTGCAGGTGAACCTGAAAGCTCAGAGTACAATGTTAACACAGGCAAGGAAAGTGAGACACTGACCTTTCCCACATGTTCACAGAGACAATCGTGTTTCGTTCACTTGTTGTTGCATTATTGGTTAGAGTCAACCACAATTCACTTTTCTTTTGGATTAAAGAAACACGAGTTAATTCATTGGATCAGACCACTACAATTATCAACCATTTGACTGTCATAATTCATAACCAAATATCTGGAAATGATGCTTGCGCACAGGCCAATCATTGGTGGTTTAAGCTGGCTATGTTCTACCAAGTGGGGGGTTCACAAAATAAACTCGGGTAGAAAGTAATGGAGGCCTGTTTTGGACACAGACACAGCACAACAGGGTGTGCACCAGTTTGGGGTTAGGGTTAGGGTTAGGGTGAGGGTTAGGGTTTAGGGTTAGAATCTATCCATCTCCACCTTATCAATACTCACTGACTCTGGCTATACCCCATTCTAAGCAGAGAGCTCGAAAGTCACCCACAGCTCCCTGAGAGAAGCCATTTCTCCTTGACAGGTCAATGATGAAGCCTTCTGACTGTCATGAACATCATCATCATTGGCGGTCCCTCACAGACGAGGATGCTTTCTCCCACTCGCAGGGTGAGTCCATAGGTGGCTGAACAGTCCAATGTGGTTTCCACAGGCTCTGTTACACTCGGAGTAGAAGGTGGTCATGGGAAGGGGTGGGTGGGGCATTAGCGTTTTCCCCTGGCTTCCACTTTTTCCCAACAAGAAGTCTCAAGGTCTTCGACGCCTTCCCGGTTGCTCCTCCTCCATGTTGGACGGTCTCGGGCCAGTGATTCCCAAGTGCCTGTGGGAATACCGCACCTCACCTGTGAGGCCTCGAGAGAATCACTGAAGCACTTCCTCCGTTCACCTGGGGCTTACCTGCCGTTTCGGAGCCGGGACTACGTCATGAACAGACTTTCCACAACCGTCACATCCTGGAGTGGGACTGTAATGGGAATGGAATAGTGGTGTGATTTGAGAGCTCCTGTCTGTATTGGTGAGATTGTCTTTGGAAATAAAAACAAGGGAACGCAGTGAAATAAAGAACAGAATTTTCCTGTCACCTTCTTTGCGGCTGCTACAGACTCCAGGCCAGGGAGAGACATGAGAACACATCCCTGATCAATACCATGAACATATTTAGTTGAAGGACAATGCTTCCTGACCTGTATATACTAATAATGGGGGGGTGGTTAGCTGGTGATTGATGCCAACTGCATGGGTTCAATTCCCATCACCAGCTGAAGTTAGGATGAAGGACTCTCCTTCTCAACCTCTCCCCTTGTCTGAGATGCAGTGACCCCCAGGTTAAACTACCATCAATCATCTCGGAATTATAGCAATTTTACTGACTTTATGGCAGAAATGAATAGCAGCACAGCCAGTATACAATGACCTTTGTACTCAGGCTGTCCTGGTAATGGATACTTTAATTGGAGGCATTTTGGTTGTTCGACTGTTAGAATTTTTCTTTAAATTAATGTCCAGCCCGGAATTTTCCTTCAACCAATAGCACAAGCAAAATAGATAGATCATGTGATCATTTGTCTCATTACTGTTTGTGGGAGCTTGCTGTGCACAAATTGGTGATTCCAGTTTCCTCACTGCCAGTAACTACATTGCAGAAATGTATTTATTGGTTCACGCGTTGCTCCTTCATCAGAACCACCATGACTGCACGATCCCATCTCAACTTTCTCAGTTTCTATCTCCCAGCTCCAGCTTCAATAGGATTTGGTTTCAAAGTTCTTCCATTCGCTCCCCAGCGTGTTGGGCTGTGCCAAGGTTGTGAAATGTGTCACACAACAAATCACAACACAGTCACTCTGTGGCTGGAAGAATATCAGGTGCAGAAAAATAACTGACATTGTGAATGAACCTCAAAGTTGGGGATACAGTGCTTAGTCCCATCACTCTCTCCTTACCCTTTCCTATTACTGTTATAGAGTGATACAGTCTTACAGCATGGAAACAAACCCTTTGGTCCAACCAGTCCATGGTGACCATAATTCCAAACTAAACTATTCCCACCTGCCTGCATTTGGCCCATATCCTTCCAAACATTTCTTATCCACATACTTATCCGAATGTATTTTAAACATTGTAACTGTACTCGCATGCACCACTTCCTCTGGAAGTTCATTTCACACACAAACCACCCTCTGTGTAAAAAAATTGCCCCTCATGTCTTTTTTAAATCTTTCTCCTCTCATCTTAAAAATATGCCCCCCTGTCTTGAACTCCCTGCCCTAGGGAAAAGATACCCGCTATTCACCTTATCTATGCCCTTCATGATTTTATAAATCTTTATAACCTCACTTCTCAATCTCCTGTGCTACAGGGAAAAAAGTCCCAGCCTATTCAGCTTCTACTCATAACCCAAATCCTCCGTCCCCGGCAACATCCTCGTAAATCTCTTTTGAACTTTCTCCTTAGCTTAATAATATCCTTCCTATAACAGGGCAACCAGAACTGGACACAGTACTCCAGAAGAGGCCTCACCAATGTTCTGTATAACCTCAACATAACATCCCCAACTCCTCTACTCAAAGGGCTGAGCAACGAAGGTAAGCATGAAGGGTCTAGGCCTAAAACGTCAGCCTTCCTGCTCCTCTGATGCTGTTTGGCCTGTTGTGTTCATCCAGCTCTACACCTTGTTATCTCGCCTTTTTAAGCGTCCTGTCTACATGTGACGCAAACTTTAAAGAATTATGTATCTGCACCCCTAGGTCCCTCTGTTCTATAACACTACCGCGGGCCTTACCGTTAATTGTATAAGCCCTGTTGTTGTTGTTGATGGGTGAAACTTGTTCATTGTTAAATGTTAATTGTGTAATTTGTCAAACAGGTGATTTGCCAAAATAAATAAATAAACTTCATACTGGACACTTTGAACCTATCCCCACATACACAGGAAGCAAATTACAATCGACCTGCAAGTGGAAGGGATCTGAAGGTATCTTGTATTTTCACAGAGAGCCCAGAAACAGCTCCTGATTCACACTCACAACCTCACCAGAGTGCACAGCAAATCTGTCAACCAGGTTTCTTTCATAAACAACAGAATTATTGATTTGATATAAAATCGGACATATCCAACAACAATGCAAGCCAGTCAACTCAGTTTGATATGTGGAAGTCTAAAGATATAAATAACCCAACATACATGTGTACTCATTCTCTACAGAGATCAATTTAAAAAAAAAGCTTTAATCAAATGATGGGTAATTCTTGAAGAAAAAGGACAACATATGAAATGTTCCAGACAGTGACCTGTCAGGTTTCCTGGTACAGGTGTCATTAGACACATGCAGTTGACACTGAGATTTTTCAGAAGCAGCTCATTCAGGAGATATCAATAAGAAATCTTCCAGAAACTTCTCAGGAGAATTATTACATCAGCATTTTATCTCTCATACTGGACTCTAAAAGGGTTCTTCTCAAAAATATGGAAAAAGGTGATAAGGCTAACCATAACTTTGCAGGCTACGCCCCAAATGACTTTTCCAAACAATCCAAAGAGCCCAAAATTCCCGCTAGCCATGAAACCAGCCATGTGACTTCTCTGTAAACAGGATAAAGCAGTTACACTGATCCTGAGGCAGAATCAGAGGTATTTTAGTTTTTAATTTACTCACCAACTTAGCCTCAGAAAGATGCTTTTATTTATTAAAAAGTCTCAAAGGGCTTTCCAACTGGACAATAATGTGAGAATAGGAAATTCAGGCAGAAGTGTGGAAACCAATGAAGAAGGTAAGGGCTTGGGGGCTTGACATGGAATGATGCAGGTCATTCTGCCCATCACACCTGTACTAATTTCCCACCCAGTTTTCCCCAAAGCTCTGAAACTCTTATTTTTGAGTAATTCTCCAATTTCATTTGGAATCTGCTTCCACCACAGCGGGTCACAGGCCACAACTTCCTGTACTTCGTGTTTTTTAAATTCTTGTCATCTCCTTTTCTGTTTTTTTTTGTCAATTCACTTAAACTGTGTCCCTCTGTCACTGACCCTCCTGCTACTGGATAAAAACATTCTTTATCTATTTTATCCGCGTAGTTCATCATTTTGTATAACCCTGTTTAATTCCCCTTAACCTTATCATAGAATCCCTACAGAGAGGAAAGAGGTCATTTGGCCCATTGAGTCTGCTTCGATTCTCAAACAGCATCCCACTTCCCCACCCTATCCCCGTAATCCTGAATTTCCCGTGGCTAATCCACCTATCCTGCACATCCCTGGGCACTATGTCACTGTCTGTTGAGGTGGAGGTGATTGAGAGCTTCAAGTTCCTAGGAGTAAATATGACCAATAATCGGTCCTGGTTCATCCATGTCAATACTACAGTCAGGAAAGCACACCAATGCCGCTACTTCCTCAGAAGGCTAAGGAATTTCAGCATTTCCATAAAGACTTTTACCAATTTTTATAGATGCACCATAGAAAGCATCCTATCCAGATGCATCACAGTGTAGTGTGGCAACTGCTCTGCCCAAGACCGCAAGAAACTACAGAGAGTTGTGAATGCAGCCCATGCTATCACGAAAATCTTCTATTGACTCCATCTGCACTTCTCGCTGCCTCAGGAAAGCAGCCAACGTAAACAAGGATCCCTCCCACCCCAGTTACACTCTCTTCCACCCCCTTCCATTGGGCAGAAGATTAATTTGTTTATTCATTGATTTATTGTTGTCACATGTACTGAGATAAAGTGAAAAGTGTTGTTTTGCATGCTATTCAAGCAGATTTTACCATACAAAGTTCATCAGGGTGGCAGAACAGAGTGCAGAGTACAAGTGTTACAGCCACAGAGAAGGTGCAGAGAGAGAGATCAGCACTAACATTTGAGAGGTCTGTCCAAAAATCTGATAACAGCAGGGAAGTAGCTGTTCTTAAATCTATTCGTACTTGTGTTCAAACTTTATATACAAAAGTTTGAAAACACACACCAACTGATTTAAGAACAGCTGTTATCAGATTTATGAACGGACCCCTCTTACATTAGAGTTGATCTTTCTCTGCACCTTCTCTGTAGCTGTAACACTATAGTGTACATTGTGTTCTATTACCCTGATGTACTTATGTAAGGTATGATTGATCTGGTTAGCATGCAAAACAATACTTTTTACTGTATCTTGGTACATGTGACAATAATAAATCAGATCAGCAAGGTCGATCACCTAACCTGCACATCTTTGGACTGCGGGAGGAAACCCACACAGATATGGGGAGAATGTGCAACTCCACACAGACAGTCACTCCAAGATCACCCAGATCCCTGGCATTGTGAGGCAGCAGTGCTAACCACTGAGCCACCGTACCACTTTCTCTGCTCTAAGGTGGATAATCACAGTTTCTCCAGTGGCAACACATACATCCCATGAGTGAATAACAAGAAAAAGTTTCTTTGAATTAAATTCCTTTTTTTATCCCCAGAGATCTGGTTCTTTTGTTTGTTGAGGTTCCTGGTCCACACTGAGGCATCGATCCTGGATCAGAATTCCAAAGTAAGGTTTTACATTTGGTCAATTTGAAAATGAAAACTTACAGCCAGAGTATCATAAAGGGGAAAAAAAAAACAGATTCCTGGCTGTTTAAAGACAGACCTATTTCTGTTCAAATGCTTCATTTCTGCCTTAGCAAAAAGCCTTTATGCAAATTGGATTTAGTAGGAGACTGTAGCCATTCCTGACCTCATCCTAGCAGGGATCTGGACTGGTATCATCAATCAATGTCTAATCACAATGTACAAGGTTACCCACACAGTATTTTTAAATAAATTCTTCTTTCTTCAAACAATGTAGTTTATCTCCTGTTTGGCAAAATAATAATGCATTGATCTGGGGTCCTTAACAACAAAAACAAATTAAAAGGTACTCGGTAGAGTGCATTTCTGTGTTACACAGTGTTAATTTCACATTATTACAATCATGAAACTCTCGCTGAGGTTTCTCTCAGTCTGGATCATGCTCTGTAACTGCAAAATGGAAAACTGAAACATTTGTTATTGAGAGCTTCCATCTCATTGATGAGGCTTCAGTCATTCCATATCCACCAACCTACTCAGACACACACAGGCATTTGCTGCACAGAAGAAGGCTATTCAGCCCATCATGTCCACACTAAGGAACAAAATTCTGCCAACACTAACTCCATTTTTCAGCTCTTGACACATAGCCTTGGAGGCTACAGCATCACAACTGAGTATCTAAATGCTGCTTCAATCTCATGAAATGTTAGTTGTTGTGAAAATTTGCTCACATTTTAACAGCTCTGTCAAAAAAAAACTGCATTCTCACTGCATTCTCTTCATCACCAGAACATCCTTCCTCAGATAAGGAGACTAAAACTGCTCAGAATGTTGCAGGTATAGCCTCAACAAGGCCTTGTCTAATTGCAGCAAGACATCCCTGCTCCTGTAATCCAATCCTCTCACTGCGAAGACCAACATAGCCCCCATTTTGCCTTCTTCACCCCTTGCTGTATCTGCGTGCTTACGTTCAGAGACAGGTGTACAAGGACCCAGGGTTTGATCCATATTTGCCTCTCTCAATCTATTGCTATCCAGATAACAATCTGCCTTCCTGTTTTTGCTACTAATGTGGCTAACCTCGCATTTATCCACATTATCCTGCATCTGCGATGCATTTGCCCATTCACTCAGCCTGTCCAAATCACATTGAAGCATCTCTGCATCCTCCTCACAGCTCACCCTCCAACCCAGCCTTGTGTCAGCTACAAATCTGGGGATAATACATTTAGTTCCGTCATCTAAATCATTGATATATATTGTGAATAGCTAGGATCCTAATACTGATCCCTCTGACACCCCACTAGTTGCTGTCTGCCATTCGGAAAAAGAGCTGTTTAATGTGAAAATTTGTTCCCTTTTAGTGAGCAGTTCTCTATCCATCTCGGTACACAACACCCAATCCCAGCAGCTTTAATTTTACACTCTAATCTCTCATGAGGGACTTTGTCAAAAGTCCTGTAAAAGTCGAAACAATCCTCACTTCCCCTCATCAACTCTGAGTTACATCCTCGAAAAATTCCAGTCAATTTGGCAAACATGATTTCCCTTTTGTAAATCCATGCTGACTCTGTCCAATCCTGCCACTGTTTTCCAAATGCTCAGCTAATAAATCTTTGACCATGGACGGAGTGTTTAAATGAGAGCTGGGCCATTTAGGAGATCAGTCAGGGAACACTTGTCCACGCTGAGGGAGGGGGGAGGGAGGGGATTGATGCATGGGACTGTCCAACACAAAAAGCAGGAGCTGCTGGAGCTCAGTCAATCATCTCAATACTGGCTTCGAGAGATTTTTACGAGACAAGGGTATAAAACAACCGAACTCGGCTGGCAAGAAGACTAGCCCTCATCTCCCCTCCCATCTCCTGCCCTCTACTCCCCTCCACAACCTTTCCC
>NC_063349.1:57983514-57986023 GCF_021869965.1 Rhincodon typus
TTTCCCTCCACTTCCCTCCTCTCCCCTCCCATCTCCTGCCCTCTACTTCCCTCCACTCCCTTTACCTCCACTTCCCTCCACCACCCCCACCCCCACAGCCAGGCTGGTTTAGAAGCGACCTGTTCACACCCTCCCAGCTCTAGGGTAACGGCTGTTAGGGTAACGGCTCTCCGCCAGCCTCGGACAGCCACTGCTGAGGGGCATTTTTCTCAGTTATTTACAGGATGAGGGCATCTCTGGCTAGGCCAGCATTTATTGCCCATCCCTAAATGCCCAGAGGGCAGTTCAGAATCAATCACATTGCCGTTGGTCTGGAGTCACATGTAGGCCAGACCAGGTTAACATGGGAGATTTCCCTCTCTGAAAGACATTATGGACCCAGGTAGGTTTTTACAATAATTGAAATGGTTACATAGTCGTCATTAAGCCAGCTAGCTCTTCATTCCAGATTTTCAGTGAATACAAATATCACCACCTGCTGTGGCGGGATTCAAACCTACATCCAAACATACAGATTTACAAACAAGGAACAGGCGTAGGCCATTCAGCCCTTTGAGTCTGCTCCTCCATTCAATAGAATCACAGCTGACCTGATTTTAACCTCAACACTATATTCTTGCATATCCCCTTCAGTCCCTTGGTCATCATCATTTATTCAACTGGGATTCTAGCCCAGTGACATTACCAGTACCTTCCCAACCACCTCTACTAGTGTCACAGCCATCCTGAGAAATTTTTCCCTTTGATCTTTAACCCCATAAAAGACAAACTCCATTTTCCTGCAATTCTTTGAGAACGACGTGAATTCTCAAAGCTTGTTCTCAATTTGACATTTCCTGAATTTAAATGATCTGATCCTCCAATGATTAAACGCCACCATCCAACCACATTGCTTCATTCACAATTGGGAGCTGAGTGAAGAGGATTTCATTGGTGCACAACAGAAACATGAGACTGGAATTCTCAGAAGTAAAAATGTAAATAAAGATTTTATTTGAAACATTGCTGTGATGAAAGAGTCTCCCAAGTTTGTGTATGTTCTTTTAATTTAAGAGAACTTTCACAACCATTCAAAAATTCACAGAATATCAGTTCTGCAGATGTTACATTGTTAAGGTCAGTAACAGAAAATCCGTAATTCCTCACAGATTTTATGGAAAAGCTGCATCTGGGATTTTGATTCCCAAGCTGCTGGTTTTAAACCTGAGTCCTGGCTTAGCAATTTATTTATTTCAGGAGTTCTGCTTTCAAGAGAGGAATATATATTTTGTGCTAGAAGCCAAAGACAAGATGCAGCTGAGCTATTCTTACAAGACTCAGGGATAAAGCACTTTATAACCAGAAACTGATACAGCTTTAAACACCTTCAGATTCCACTGAACACCAGCAGAAACTGTGTCCTGTTCATGTCTAGTTATTATTTTCCATTCTCTTAAACAGACGAGCAGTAGGAGAATGGCAGCAATGGAAACAATACTTTGTATTTGAAATTCTGAAAGCTCTACCAAGCATTTATCCTGGTAATTTATTCTCCGCACCCAATGTGTTTAATTCTGTGTTTCAAGCACAGTAGGGACAGAGTGAGGAGCCAAATCCAGATAACAGCAGCTTGGAGAAAGCTTTAAATTAGGCAGGAGCCCTCGACTGGTTGAAATATGGAAACCAAAGTATTTAATTTCTCACATCATGTTACACCTCTCCAAAAATATATCACTGAGTCTCAAAAAATTTTTTTAAATATCTAATACAATAAAGGCTTTATGTAATCTGCAAAATGCACTCCTCACATGAATAAACTATGGCTTTGATTTTTTTTTCCACAAATCTTTTGTCTGATATTAACTGGCTGGCGTGCACTGCACATTCCTATGTTACTGACTGAAGGAAAATGCTACAGATGTTAACATCATATATGAGGGCAACACCAGAGTAATGACAACTGCTAAGAACAATTTATCCCATTTTTAATAAAGTTGGTGGGGGGGCGGTGTTCGATTTCTCCTCAAGAAGAGGAAAGGGGAGAGAATTCCTGCTGATCTGCAATCCGGATCTCTCCTAAAAACGTACAGGTACCCAGACCTGTGGGACAGGGACACGGGGCTGTTTAAATGTGATGCCTCCACATGCGAACAGCTCAGCAGCGCCTTCTGGCGTCGCCAGTTATTTAAAGCCCGAGATCAAAGTGAGGGGAGACAGTAAAATATCAGGAGAGAGACACAGGATGAACTGCATTTCTATTTTTGTTGAATGAATATATTTACTCTCCCTTTTCAGGGGTAACCCACATCCTTACTGTCCCCCCACCCCTCTCTCACACAGACACACACAGACACAGACACACAGACATACACACAGACACACACACACAGACATACACACAGACACAGACACACAGACACACTCAGACACAGACACACAGACATACACACAGAGACACAGACACACACAGACACAGACACACTCAGACACACAGACATACACACAAACACACACACACAGACACACAAAC
>NC_063349.1:57986033-57994966 GCF_021869965.1 Rhincodon typus
AGACACACACAGACACACACACAGACACAGACACACACACAGACACACACACAGACGCATTTATAATTCTGGGCTATAGCGTTCAGCGTCAGTAACCTGCATTTTTTTGACACACACAATACCTGTAATTTCACATCAAAACATCCCGAGGAAAGGGTCTTCAGAACAATACTTCACACCAGCTGTATATACAATTAAAACGTTTAGAACTTTTAGAAAATGATTGCTATCTTACCTTTCGATGCCCCCCATCCCCCCCCAAGTTGGTTTAGTTGCTGTTAAAACAAATCACTGGCATTTGCAGAGATCCGGCAAAAGGAGTGAACCAGAAACCTGGAGGCAGAGGCTGTTAGCTCCTGTACAGTCTGTGCATGAGCTGGGCACCGCGGAGATCATCCCTCCCTCTCCCCTCTCCCCCGGCCTGGGGTGGGGGGGAAGGGGGGGAGGGGGTTCACCACATCGCTGTCAGCTTTAAACAGGGAGCTTCAGAGAGAGCCTCAGCCACCGCTTGTTATTCAGAGCCCGGCGTGATTTCAGCTCGATCAGCGCAAGATGCACACACCAGCAAAGATCAGAACCAGCAGCAATATCCAAACACCAATCTCCAAACACTGGCTCTGTCTGTCTGGGGCTGTGCGTGTGTGTGCAGGAGAAATGTTCCTCATCCCTCTCCTTGGAGCCCAGACCCCTCCGACACACAAGCTGCAAAAAATGAACCACATTTAAAAGGGTTCGGTTTCTGTCCCGACCGAAATCACCTGTTTTATTCTGCAGGAAGACAATTCCTACTGTGTTCCTTTGCAGATTAAGTTTAATCCAGTTTCGGGGACCCACGGGATCTGGGAAATCGGCCATTTGGCCCCCTACCCCGTGCTGATTCCTAGGGAATGCTCTACAATTGAATTTCAAACCTCGTCCTTCTACCGCAGTAAATGAAACATTAACCCACTTGTGATTTACATTGGGGTTCCCCGGGGGGTGTAGGGATGTACACATATGATTCTGTTCACACCCTGACAGCACCCCATAAGATTTTCCAACCAATGTAGAAGTTTTGTTTATAAAAAAAAGTGCAGTTGCTATTGAAATGTAAAAAAACCCAGCAAATTTGCACACAAGATCCCACAAATATCGGTTGGAGAACAGCAGACCCACACCAGGATATTCATATAGTCTAGAATTTCTGCCAGAATTCATACAGCTCTTCCTCAAATCCCACGTCATAGGATCTTCTCTGCCCAGCTGAGAGAGCAGGCAGGGCCTTAGTTTGATATCTCACTGCAGCCTGGCACCTCAGACAATGCAGCACTCCCTCACTACTGCACTGAGCTAACTACGTTTCCTTCTCAAGTGTCTCGTACAGGAATTGAACACAAATTTTTAGCTTTAAGGAGAGAGAGAGTTACTCACCAGGTACCTCTGATGTAATGTTTACTAGATTACAAGTGCTATATAAATGCAAGTCTACCATATGGTTCACTAATATCCTTTGGAGGAGAAAATCCTTACTTGGTCTGGCCTACGTGAAACTCCAGATCCATAGCAATGTAGCTCTTAACCATTTTAAGGGAAGGATAATTGTTGGTGAAATCTCATTAATCCAGAAACAGAACAATTTAAAATGTCCAATCTCGTTCCTTGAGACTGTAAAGATTTTTTAAAATTGTACTATTTGAAATGTTCCCTTGTCTCTCTCTCAAATGAATCTTTCTTTCATTCTCATTATTTCTCTTTCTAGATCTGATTTCTCTCGAATTCAATCCATTTTCTTCTCTATCATTTCTCTGTTCTTCTCTCAAACCTTAAACAACATTCATGGAGGAGATCAACTTATTGTTATTCACTGAGCTCCTGGATACCCATCACCTACACCACATGGGTATCAGATCAAATTGCATGCTGCTCACACATGTGGTTACAGAAAATGTCTACCCTTGGATGCCAGAAAATGCCACACTTCAGTTTTGGTATTGATGCAGGAAAACTGCTCGTAAGCTGATTTGTTACAAATATATTTGTCCTTCCTAGAATGTGGGCATTACTGGCTGGTTCAGCATTTATTTCCCATCCCTGGTTGCCCTTGAGAAGGTGGGGGTAAGCTGCCTTCTTGAACAGCTGCAGTCCATGTGCTGTGGGTTGACCCACAATGTCCTTGGGGAGGGAATTCCAGGATTTAGACCCAGTGACAGTGAAGGAATGGCGATATATTTCCAAGTCAGGATGGTGAGTGGCTTGGAGGGGAACGTGCAGGTGGTAATGTTCCTATGTATCTGTTTCCCTTGTCCTTCTGGATGGAAGTGGTCATGGGTTTGGAAAGTGCTGTTGCAGGAGCGTGAGTGAGTTGCTGCAAGGCATATTGTATAACAGAAACCCCTATTATTTTGCTCTTAAATCCAGCTCCAGGTTTTCCAAGGCTGTGAGCTTGTAGCTCCGATAAGGGAAGAATCTAGATCTGTTCTTCAGTGTAATGTATGCTGTTTCATTGAATCCACTGATAACAGTCATTGGCTGCTGAGCAGCTGGTACTTTTAAAATGACAGAAAAAGGGCAAACATGTGAAGAAATCTTCTTTGTTGAGAAGACATCTGTTCCAGCAAACAACATAACGATACCATATTTTCTGCTGTTAGCTCACACTGCTTCAGTTCTCAGTCAATCTGACAGAGCTCAGCTTTAGAGAGGGCTCCGTTTGGATCAGTGTTCCCTCTTGAGCCAGGAGTATGAGGAAAATTCTCAAACTCTGGGATACCTTTCCATTGGCATAAAATTGAGGAATGGAGACATTATGTGCAACACCTTCATCAAAGCAAGGATTCTTAATGATTCAGTGTCTGAGCCAATACTCCCGGTTTACTCTCTACAACACCAGTGCTTTCTCTATATAGAAATCAATTTGATACAAAAGGCCGGTTAACAAAATGGAGGCATATAGAATGGGATTAAGGAGAGAAAACAGTCAGTCAGATGATTGTTTTTCAAACTGGAGAACAGCAGTTCCTTAAGGGTCAGGATGAGGGTCACTTCTCGTTTGACATTCATAATAGAATGTTGGAATACTGAATAAAATATCCAAATGACTCAATTTAAACAAAGCTGGAGTTGTGCCTGACAGTGAGGATAATACCAACCAACTGTAAACTCTAGGAAAGGATTCAAAAGTTGAAGGTGTTCCATTATTTTCTAGTCTGGCTTTTCTGCCCCTCAACAAGAGCTAGGATACAATAAAGCTGTAGCACTAGTTCCCAGCACCCAAGTACACAGTAATGGGAGCAGGATTTGGCCACTCTGCCCTTGAGCCTATCCACCATGGATATAACTCATAGCTAATCTCCACCTTAACTCTATATTCCCATGCTATCTCCATTTTCCTAGATGTCATTAATATCAAGAAATTTATCAATCTCTGTCTTGAACATGCTCAATAACTGAGCTCCAACAGCCCCTGGGGTAGAGAATTCCAAAGATTCACCACCCTCTGAGTGAACAGGTTTCTCCTCATCTCAGTCCCAAATGGCCTACCTTTCAAACTGAAGCTGTAGTCTTTGGTTCTCGGGCCCACAGCCAGGGCAAGCATCCTTTCAGTGTCTACTCTGTCTATCCCTTTAAGAAGTAAGTTTCTATGAAATAGTCTCTCATTTTTCTACACTCCAGTGTACATAGGCCCAGTCTCCTTGATTTCTCCTCCCAGGACAGTCCTACCATCCCAGAAATCAGTCTATAAGCCTCCGCTACCCTCCCTCTGTGACAAATCTCTCCTTCCTCAGGCAAGGGGACCAGAACTGCACATAATACTCCAAGTGCAGTCTCACCAGTGGTCCATACAACTGAAACAAGACTCCTGTTCTTAAACTCTCTTGTGATAAAGGCTAACATGCATTTTCTTTCCCAATTCCTTGTCAGTGACTTCGGGACAAGGGCACTTAGGTCCCTTTGGACATTGACACTCTCCAATCTACCAGCATTTCGGAAATAGTTTGTTCTTCCTTCCAAAGTGAATAACCTCACACTTCCCACATGATATCCATCTGCCGTGCTTGACCCACTCACTCAGACCGTCTAAATCCCCTCAAAGCCTCTTTGTATCATCCTCAAAACTCACATTCCCACCCAGTTTTGTATTATCCACATATCTGGAAATATCACAATTGGCCCCACGTCCAAATCATTGATATGGATAGAGCTGGGACCTAATCACTGATCCTTGTGGCACCTGACTAGTCTCAGGACTGCCAACCTGAGAATCCATTTATTCCTGCTCTCTGCTTCCTGCCTATTAACCAATCCTCAATGCTTGACAGGGTATTATTAACCATGATCCCATTTGCTTCAATTTTATTTACTAACATCCTGTGTGGGATTTTATTGAAAATCATCTGAACATCTCATTACACCACATCCACTGCTACTCTTAGTTGTTCAGCATTTTTTAAAACTCTGTCACTCTTAATTTAATTCTTAATTAAACTTAATTTAACTCTGTTACTCTTTCACAATTCTGCCATTGACACTGGAGGAATTTCCAATTCTGTCCTATATCACCTATCATCTCCACAGCAGCAGTGACTGGGAGATTCAAAGCCATCCTGACTCACCGCCACAGCTTCTGAATTGCAGGCTGCTATTCTAATTGTTCCACAATGTTTCATATCAGAGCTGGTTCCCTTACAGCTCCCACAAAATCCCACAATCTTCTGCACGACATTCTGCATCAGCTTCCAAAGCTTCTTTCTCTAAGGACAGTCATCAGAGATCACATGGCTATGGGAGGTTATAGTGTCTTTAAAAAGTAATGTCTCCAAACACACAACATCATGTCCAGCTCTGGTCACTGTCTTCAGACATGAGGTAGGGCCCTCAAGAGGATGTGGAGGAGGTTTACTAAAACAGTCCCAGAGTGGAGGGGCTTTTAATGACAAGATTATGTGGGGGAAGTTGGTGCTGTTGAGGGAAGGCTTGTTCAAGTGGAACAAGAGTGTGACAAGTTGAGTTAATGTTGACAAAGAAAGTTGTCCTAGTTGGGGAACATTAACTGGGAGAAGGAAGACTGAGTGAGATTGGAAGAAATCAACCACAGAAAGAGTGGGGTGCTAGCCAGCTTGACACTTAAATATGGACCTACCATATACCCGACTTTGGTCCATATCCCTTAGTATCTTTGCTTAACAAAAATTTATCAATCTCAGATTTAAAATTAACAACTGACCCAGCATCCACTGCTGTTTGTGGAAGAGAATTCCAAACCTCTCCCACCCTTTGTACGTAGAACTGCTTCCTAACATCTCTCCTGACCAGTCTGTCCCTCAGTCTGAGACTGTGCCCCTAGTTCTAGAATCCCCAACCAGTGGAAATAGTTCCTGTTTATCGACTTTGTCTTTTTCTGTTAATATCTTGATTTGTTGAAGCAAAGTTATGTTTGACAAATCTGTTTGAATTTTTAAGGGAGTAACCAAGAGTGTTGATGAAGGTTCTGCATTTGATATGATCTACATGAACTTTTGATAAGCAAGGCTTTTGATAAGGGTCCTCATGGCAAACTGGTGAAAAGATTAAGAGCCCATGGTATCTAGGACAAAGCCACATGTTAGATTCAAAACTGACTGAGGCAGAAAGCACAGGGCAATGGTAAAGGGTTGTTTCTGTGACTGCAGGTGAAGTTCCACAGACCTCAGTGCTGTTTGTGGTATACAAAAAGGATTTAGACTTAAATGTAGGGGATTGATCGAGAAGTTCACAGATGACATGAAAATTGATCAGGGGGTAAGTAGTGAGCAGGATAACTGTGAGGGGAGGCAATGGCCTAGTGGGATTATCACTGAACTATCAATCCAGAGACCCAGATAACATTCCAGGATCCGGGTTCGAATCCTGCTGCAGCAGATGGTGGAATTTGAATTCAATAAATATCTGGAATTAAGAATCTAACGATGACCGTGAATCCATTGTTGATTGTTGGAAAAACCCATCTGGTTCACTAACCTTCTTTAGGGAAGGAAACTGCCATCCTTACCTGGTCTGACCTACATGTGACTCCAGACGCACAGCAATGTGGTTGACTCTTAATTGCCCTCTGGACAATAAATGCTGCCTAGCCAGCAACGCCCTCATCCCATTAATGAATAAAGAAAAAAATACCGCAGGAGGATATTGACAGACAGGTCAGGTGGGCAGAGCAATGGCAAATGGAATTCAGGCCAGAAACGCGTGAGGGAATGCACTTGGGGAGGGCCAACAAGGCAAGGGATTACACTGGGAATGGTAGGACCCTGGAAAGTACTAAAGGTCAGAGGGATCTCAGAGTATAAATCTACATATCCCTGCAGGTAGCAGGGGAGGTAGATAAAATGGTTAGGAAGTGATATGGAATATTTGCTTTATTAGGTGAGGCACAGGGTTCAAGAGCAGGAAGGTTAAGCTGGAATTGTATAAAACACTGGTTAAACTACAGCAGGAGCACTGTGTGCAGTTCTGGTCACCACACTATAGGAAGGATGCGATTGCCCTGGAGTGGGTGCAGAGGGGATTCACCAGGATGTTGTCGAGGCTGGAAGGTCTGAGCAATAAGGAAAAATTGGAGAGGCCAGGGTTATTTTCCTGAAGCAGCAAAGTTTAATACGGTGATTAAAATTTCTGTAGAATTCTGTAGAAACTCAGCAGATCCAGCAGCCTCTGTTCAGGGTGAAAGATAGATAACATTTTCAGTCTATTATGACCCTTCTTCAGAACTTCCCAAATGCTACAAGATCTGCTGAGTTTCCCTGGCACATTCTGATTTTAACAGAGAGGTTTTTTTCCATCAGCAAAGGGCTCAGAAATGGGGTATGGGGCTACAGTAAGAGGGAGAAGACTGAGAGGAAAAATGAAGGGAATGTTTTTCACTGATGGTCGTGGAAGTTGGAAACTCACTGCCTGAAAGGCTGGTTGAGGCAGAAACATTTAATCAGCATTCAGACATTGGAGTGCAGGTTCATAGTTCTTTGTAAGTTGAGTCCCAGGTAGACAGGATAGTGAAGAAGGCGTTTGGTACGCTTGCCTTTATTGGTCAATGCATTGAGTATAGAAGTTGGGAGGACCTGTTGTGGCTGCACAGAACATTGGTTAGGCCACTTTTGGAATATTGCATTCAATTCTGATCTCCCTGCAATAGAAAAGATAACGTGAAACTTGAAAGGGTTTGGAAAAGATTTACAAGGATGTTGCAAGGTTTGAACGGTTTGAGCTAAAGGGAGAGGCTGAATAGGCTGGGGCTATGTTCCTCGGAGAATTGGAGGCTGTGGGGTGACCTTATAGAGGTTTAAATAATCATGAGGGGCATGGATAGAGTTAACAGCCAAGATCTTTTCCCCAGGGTAGGGGAGTCCAAAACTAGAGGGCGTGGGTTTAAGGTGACAGGGGAAAGATTTAAAAGGGACCCGAGGGGTAATGTTTTCATACAGAGAGTGGTGCGTGTATGGAATAAGCTGCCAGAGGAAGTGGTGGAGGCTAGTACAATTACAACATTTGTTGTAATTACAACTGGGGGAGGCAATGGCCTAGTCGTATTATTGCTGGACTGTTAATCCAGAGACCCAAATAATGTCTGGGGATCTGGGTTTGAATCCCACCACAGCAGATGGTGGAATTTGAATTCAATAAATATCTAGAACTAAGAGTCTAATGATGACCATGAATCCATTGTTGATTGCCAGGAAAAACCGACCTGATTCACTAATGCCCTTTAGAGAGGGAAACTGCCATCCTTACCTGGTCTGGCCTACATGTGACTCCAGATCCACAGCAATGTGGTTGACTCTTAACTGCCCTCTGGGCAATTAGGGATGGGCAATCAGGGATGGGCAATCAATGCTGCCTGGCCAGCGACACCCTCATCCCATGAATGAATAAAAAAAATTTAAAAGATATCTGGACGGGTATATGAATAGGAAGAGTTTATAGAATCATAGAATCCCTACAGTGTGGAAGCAGGCCATTCAGCACATTGAGTTCACGCCAACCCTCCATTTAGAGGAATATAGACCAAATACTGCAAATGGGACTAACTTAATTTAGGATATCTGGTTGGCGTGGGCATGCTGGACTGAAGTGCCTGTTTCCGCACTGTATGACTCTATGATTCTATATTCACTTGTATTTCCACAGCCTCTGGGACTGAGCTAAGAGCAGGAAAATGAGAGTACTGTATTCAGATTTTTATTGACTGGGCTGGACATGATGGGTTGAATGTACTTCTGTACTTTCTTTGAGTAATTGGGGAATACGCAAACAGCCATGATCTTTTTTTCTATTCATTTGTGGGACATGGGCATCGCTGGCTGGACCCAACATTCATTGCCCGTCCCTAGTTGCCCTTGAGAAGGTGGTGCTGAGCTGCCAGGCCATGTGCTGTAGATCAATGGGACAGAGAGATCAGGTGGTCTGTTCAGTTTGATTTTTTTTGAGACTTTCTGGCTATAGTTACATCAGAGTTTCTTGCTCGGACCATTTCAGAGGGCAGTTAAGAGTCAGCCACATCGCCATCGCTCTGGAGTCACACGTAGGGCCAGACCAAGTAAGGAAGACAGTTTCTCAGACAATGGTCACCCTTTGCCATGGCAGGATTCGAACCGGGGTTTCCAGAACATACTTTGGTCTCCAGATTAATGATCTCTTGATAACGTCACAAAGCCAACACCTCCCCATTCTTTTAATGAATGGCAAAGCAGGCTCCAAAGCCAAATGACCTACCTCAGCTTCTCATTTGTGTGTGCATAAGATCCACAAATGGTGATCTGGGTTTCAGATTTGGGAATGTCAAGCCCTGGACTCTGTGACTAAACCAGGAACTGGTTGGAGACTGTATCAGAGATAGTAGGAACTGCAGATGCTGGAGAATCTGAGATAACAAGGTGTAGAGCTGGATGAACACAGCAGGCCAAGCAGCATCATAGGAGCATAGG
>NC_063349.1:58019966-58041035 GCF_021869965.1 Rhincodon typus
TCAGTGGAGGGGGACTGGTCGGGCCTGCGGGACAGGAAGAAGCGGAGGGCCTTAAGGCCATCTGCATGGGGAATGCAGGTGTCGAGGGACTGGACGTCCATGGTAAAGATGAGGTGTTGGGGACCGGGGAATTGGAAGTTCTGGAGGAGGTGGAGGGCGTGGGTGGTGTCACGGACATAGGTAGGGAGTTCCTGGACCAAGGGGGAGAAAATGGAGTCGAGATAGTTGGAGATCAGTTCGGTGGGGCAGGAGCAGGCGGAGACAATGGGTCGACCAGGGCATTCAGGTTTGTGGATTTTGGGAAGGAGATAGAAGCGGGCAGTGTGAGGTTGGGGAACGATGAGGTTGGAGGTCGTGGGTGGGAGGTCACCTGAGGTGATGAGGTTGTGGATGGTTTGCGAGATGATGGTTTGGTGCTCAGGGGTGGGGTCATGATCAAGGGGGCGGTAGGAGGAGGTGTCGGAGAGTTGGCGTCCGGCCTCGGCGATGTAGAGGTCAGTGCGCCATACTACAACTGCACCTCCCTTGTCCGCGGGTTTTATGGTGAGGTTGGGATTGGAGCGGAGGGAGCGGAGGGCTGCACGTTCTGCGGGGGAGAGGTTGGAGTGGGTGAGAGGGGTGGAGAGGTTGAGGCGATTGATGTCTCGACGGCAGTTGGAGATGAAGAGGTCGAGGGAGGGTAGGAGGCCTTGGGGTGGTGTCCAGGAGGAGGGGGTGTGTTGGAAGCGGGAGAAGGGGTCAGTAGAGGGAGGGTTAGGTTCACGGTTAAAGAAGTAAGCGTGGAGGCGGAGGCGGCGGAAAAACTGCTCTATGTCCAAGCGTGAGCGGTATTCGTTGATCTGTGGGTGAAGGGGAACAAAGGTGAGCCCTTTACTGAGGACTGACCGTTCGTCCTCAGTAAGGGGTAGGTCTGGGGGGATGGTGAAGACTCGGCAGGGCTGGGTGCTGTAGGCGACAGGTTTAGATAGAGGATCTGGATCGGCGCAGGCTTGGAGGGCCGAAGGGCCTGTTCCTGTGCTGTAATTTTCTTTGTTCTTTATTCTAACTCCCTTTGCAGGACCCTGTCACTCTTCCTGCCCACAGTGTTAGTACCACGACCATGACCTCTGGCTGCTCACTCTCCATCTCCATTTTGAGAATGTCCTGTGTCTGCTCAGAGACATCCTTGACCCTGACACAGGGAGGCACACACCATCCTGGAGTCTCTTTTGCAGCCACAGAAACCCCTATTGCTACGCTGTACAACAGAACCACTCTCACTGCTACTGTCACCATCCCCTGATTGACCATCCCTCCCTGACAGTATCCAAACTGTGTACCTGTCAGAGAGGGGCATAGCCAGAGGGGGCTCCTGCACTCTGCCTGTCTGCCTGCCTGCCCCTTCCAGCAGTCCCCCATCTATCTGCCTGACCCTTTGGTGTGACACGTCTCTATAACTCCTCTCTGTGATGCTTTCCACCACCTACATGCTATAAGTGTGTCCTAGTGCCACTCCAATTGATCCATATGGTCTCACAGGAGCTGCACTTGCACACGTTGACTTGATAGAGGTGATGAGAGGCATAGATAGAGTGGATAGTCAGAGACTTTTCCCAGGGCAGAAATGACTATTACGAGGGGGCATAATTATAAGGTGATTGGAGGAAGGTGTAGGGGAGATGTCAGAGGTAGGTTCTTCACACAGAGAGTGGTGGGTGTGTGGAAAGTGCTGCCAGCAGTGGTAGTGGAGTCAGATACTTTAGAGACTTTTAAGCGACTCTTGGATAGGCACATGGAGGATAGTAAAATGTAGGGTATGCAGGGTAGATTGATCTTAGAGTAGGTTAATAGGTCGGCACAACATCGTCGGCCGAAGGGCCTGTACTGTGCTGTACTGTTCTATGTTCACACTTCCTGCAGATGTGGTTGTCAAGGGTGTTTGAACTCTCTCTGATTTCCCACATTCCACAGGAGAAGCAGACCACTTGCTGCTGTTTTTAACTCTCTAGCAACTGTTTAATTAAAATAGATTTATATTAATATTAATTCATAGTTAACTAGATGGTCCCTTGTGTTAGATTCTCTATAGAAAACACCAAATACTTTATTCTGTAAACAGCAGTTTAGGAACACTGTGGCCAGTCATTAATCCCCCGATACAACTTGATGCCAAGCCTGAGTTTCCCAAAGCAACATGTTCTGGAAACAAACCTGAGTGTTCAATGATTTCTTCATCCAGGCTGCTATTGACAGTTTGATTTTCTTTTTCAGTTTGAGTAGATTAAAATCTTCCATGATAATTGCTATCCCTTTATCCCAAGCACCCGATATTTTTACCTTGAAACTTTATTGTGGTGCCTGTTAGGAGCTCTGTAGACCCCTTGCCCTGTTGACTTCTTTCTGCACTATTCCTTACCTTCACCCAAACCGGTTTTCCATGATTTCATGAGCCAAGGTCATCTCTAACCATTGCTCCAATGCCATCCTTGACCAACACTGCTACCTCTCCCACCTTTTACCAAGTCTTCTATCCCTGGTTGAATGTCATGCCCCTCAATATTCAGGGGCCAGTCATTGTTATCACTGGTCCCTGATCAAGAATCCCCAATATGTTGCAATTCTAGATGGAAAGCCCCAGATGATTCACCCCTGAGTGAGGAGCGATTAACAGGTTCCCATTTTTTACTTGGCCCTTCCTTTAGTTGATTTCAGCAAGATTAATCTAGAAATGAAACCTTCTGTTATGGGACAACAAGGTGCAGAGCTGGATGAACACAGCAGGCCAAGCAGCATCAGAGGAGCAGAAAGGCTGACGTTTCGGGCCTAGACCCTTCATCAGAAATGTTATGGATTTGATTTCCCCGCCCAAAATCTCCTTTGACTACACTAGATTTGTTGAGCTGTAACAGGCACAGTGTGTGTTGTGATGAAACTTGTGTAATAATATATACTTTTGCAGTTTGAAGTTCAGGAAGCATGTTGAGGCTTTGTTTTGCTGTATATGCTGAGATCAATCGAATGGTCATGTGTTTAGATAACTTGTTTTTATTTCTTTAATATAATCTTCTTTTCTGTTGTTAAAGAAACTGCAGTTTGGTTTGAATGGGTTTGTATCTAACACCTACGGAAACTAACAAAAAAAGGTGATCTGTTGAGCTAGGTTTCATTGTGGGATTTGATTTGCCCAGTGTTACCATAAGTGTCTAGCTTCTGTTTTCAAAGAACAAGGAATATTAATTATATAGCTTCCGGTACACACAGACGTCGGGAATGGAGGGTTTGAGTTATAAGAACAGGCTGGAAAGACTGAACTTTTTTTCTCTGGAGTGTCAGAAGTTGAGGGGTTACCTTAGAGTTTTATAAAATCTTGAGGGGTGCAGATAAGGTAAATAGCAGGTATCTTTTCCCCAGAGTGTGGATTTCAAGACTAGGGGGCATATTTTTAAGAGGAGTGAGTGCAATGTGGAATTCTCACCCCAGAGCAAAACACTTCATCTTTTTGAGTTTGCCCTTTTAAAGTGATCACAGACAAAATTAACTTTGTTTCTTTGCTCTGATTGCAGTGAGAGCCATTGAAGGGAAGGATTATTCCAGTAAAATGGTGCACCTGGCAGCTGCTTGCAGGTTGAAGTTTGAACAAGAAATGAAGTGAGTATTTGTGGGACTGGGTAATAGACTCGTTTCCGATCACTTTATTACAGCCACTGTGCCCACCGCGTGCGCGCACACACATACCCCTCACCCCCCACCACGTTTTGCAGACTGAGCTCACTGTCTTGATGATGACTTTTGAACTTTGAGAGGCGTTCTTGAAGATATGAGATTGATGGAGAAAGCTAATTAAAGTTTGAGTCTATAGAGCATGTTTGAAACCGTTAAAACTCCCAAGAATGAACCAAAAAAATTCAGACTGAAGCAAAATTAGGTGATGTTAGGACCGGTGACCATGAGCTTGGTCAAGGTGAATTTTATGGAGCGTTTGAAAGAAGATTAACAAGCTGGCGGTTTGGGGAGGGCATCCCAGACATTGGGGCCCAGGCAACTGTATGTTGGGGGTGGGGGAGTGGGGAGCAGGGTTGGTGGAAAAACCAGGAGAGATTGTCAGGGGTCAGAATTACAGGAGCTCCAAAATCATAAGAACTAGGAGCAGGAGTAGGCCATCTGGCCCCTCGAGCCTGCCCACCATTTAATAAAATCATGGCTGATCTTTTTGAGACTCAGCTCCACTTACCCGCCCACTCACCATAACCCTTAATTCCTTTACTGTTCAAAAATTTATCTAGCCTTGCTTTAAAAACATTCAGCGAGGTAGCTTCAACTGCTTCACTGGGCAGGGAATTCCACAGATTCACAACCCTTTGGGTGAAGAAGTTCCTCCTGACCTCAGTCCTACATCTGCTTCCCTTTATTTTGAGGCGATGGCCTCTAGTCCTAGTTTCACCTGCTAGCGGAAACAACCTCCCTGCCTCCACTTCATCTATTCCCTTCATAATCTTATATGTTTCTATAAGATCTCCCTTCATTCTTCTGAATTCCAACGAGTATAATCCCAGTCTACTCAGTCTCTCCTCATAATCCAACCCTCTCAACTCTGGAATCAACCGAGTGAATCTCCTCTGCACCCCCTCCAGTGCTAGTATATCTCTTCTCAAGTACGGAGACCAAAACTGCACACAGTACTCCAGGTGTGGCCTCACCAGGACCCTATGCAGCTGCAGCATAGCCTCCCTGTTTTTAAACTCCATCCCTCGAGCAATGGCAGACAAAATTCCATTTGCCTTTTTAATTACCTGCTGCACCTGCAATCCCACCTTCAGCGATTCATGCACAAGGACACCCAAGTCCCTCTGCACAGCAGCGTGCTGCAATTTTTTACCATTTAAAACATACTCCATTTTGCTGTTATTCCTACCAAAATGGATGACCTCAAACTTATCAACATTGTACTCCATCTGCCAGACCTTTGCCCACTCACTTAGACTATCTATATCCCTCTGCAGACTTTCAGTGTCTTCTGCACATTTTGCTCTACCACTCACCTTAGTGTCATCTGCAAATTTTGACACACCACACTTCATCCCCAACTCCAAATCATCTATGTAAATTGTAAACAATTGAAGTCCCAACACTGATCCCTGAGGCACACCACTAGCCACTGTCCACCAACCAGAAAAACACCCATTTACCCCTACTCTTTGCTTTCTACTGGTCAACCAATCCTCTATCCATGCCAATACATTACCTGTAATACCGTGCAACTTTATCTTATGTAGCAGCCTTTGGTGTGGCACCCTGTCAAATGCCTTCTGGAAATCCAGAAGGAAGCAGGGAGGACAAACGTGTCGGGGGGAGCTCCCTTATTCAAAGGCATTCCGAGAGTCGTTACACTCCCTCCTCCCCTGTCATTCCCCTCCATCTCCCCTGCCCCAAGGCCCCACTCAAAAGCCACTCCACCTCATCTCCCCCCCCCACCTCCTCCATGTCCTTCCTTGACCACACTCTCCCAGTATGAGGATCCCAATTAGTGTTGGAGGAGCCTCACCCAGTGCCTTTGTCCAATAGGTATGATGTTCTTGCTCCTGCTGTTGAGGGCACAGACTGAGGAGAGAGTGAGGGAACTGACCTCTGTACCCTGGGGGAAGAGGAGAAATGGTGTGGCAATAATGGAGAGCATAGTTCAGGAATGGACACGTATTTCTCCAGCAGACTGAGGGTCCCAAAGGCTGTGTTGCATTACCTGGTGCCCTGTTTCAGGACATCTGTTGGAGTAAGTCGGGAAGGAGCCCATTATCATGGTCTGTGTAGGTACCAATGACAGAACACTAGGAAGGAGTTTCTGCTGAGGAACTGTGAGCAGCTAAATTCAAAAGTGGAGCCATAAGCATGATATTCTTTGGATTACTACTCGAGCCATGTGCAAATTGGCATGGAGTGAATTATATTAGAGACATGATTCTGTGGCTTAAAGATGGATGAGTGAGAAATGGATTCCAATTTGTGAGGCACTGGCACCACTACTGGGGCAAGAAGAAGCTGTTGCATTGAGATGAGATTCATTTGAACCATGCTGAGGGCCAGGGTCCTGCTGAATCAGATAAGAGTTGTAGTTAAGACTTTAAACTTATGGAGGGGAGAATTCAATTGAAGGGAAGTTTTAAAAAACAAAACAAAAGAAAAGAGAGCAGATGTGCAGGCTAATGAAGAGGCAAATGATAATCAAAGTCTGACAGGAAAATTAAGAAAATACAAATAGCAGAAATTTGATCCAGAAACAGTGGTAATGGTAAAAATTCAAAGCTACATGTTGTTTATCTGATGCATGTAGCGTTTGTAAGATGATGGATGAGTTGACGGCACCAATAGCTATCAGGTCATATTCATTTATTTCTACTGGAGAGACATGGTTACAAGGTGACCAAGACGGTGAATGCAATGTTCATGGTATTCGATGTTCCAAAAGAAAGGAGATGGGGTAGCTTTGTTAAAAAAGCACAGCCTGAGTGCAGTGTAGTGGGCCGTGATATCAGTGCAGTAGATTGTGATGTGGAATCAGTGTGGGTAGAAATAACGAGAAAGAAATCACTCATGAGCGTCATCTAAATGCCCCAAAGAGTTGCCTCAGTGTAGACAAAGTATATATCAGGAAATGATGGAAGTTTTGAAAAAAGGCACTTTTTGTCATGGGTGATTTTAATGTGCATTACAACTTCACAAATCCGATGCAAAAGGGTAACATGGAAGATGAATTTGTATAGTGTATCAGGAATTGTTTCTTAAAGCACTATGTTGCAAAACTTACCTGGAACGTGGCTATTTCCGATCTAATGATGTGTAATGCAGTAGGATTAATAAGAAATCTTTGTAATTAAGGATCCTCCTAGGAGACAGCGATCACAACAGATAAAATTTCAAATTCCGTTTGAGGGAGAGCAAATTGGGTCTCTACCCAGGAAATAAGACAAATTACAGAGTTACAAAGAAAGGTGTCTAACATGGGTTGTGACATTGGAGTAAAGGGAAAGCTCAGGCGATAAGCAGAGGCAGATATTTCAGAACACTTAGCAAAAATTGATTCCAGTCAAAAGGAAGGACTCTGAGTGGGATGAAGCACCCATGGGTGACGAAGACAGTTAATCAGAGTATGCAAAGTGGTGAAGGTTAATGGTAGGTAAGAGGACTGGGGCAGCAGTGGATGATGAAAACAACTAATAAAAAGGGAGAAAATTGAATCCTGAAGTAAATTGGCAAGTAAACTAAACAAACAGCAAGAGCTTCAACAGGTACATTAGAAAGAGAGAGAATGGCTAAAGTAAGTGTGAGACCTTCAGAGAATGAAAATTGGGAATTAATAATGGAGAACAAGGAAATGGCAGATAATTTTAAACCAATATTTTGCATTGGTCTTTGTGGTGGAGGACACTTTAAATATCCGTAAAATTTAGATTGGCAACAGCTAATGGGAGGAAAGATTTTGTAACAGTCTGTATCACAAGGGGCAGTGCATTTGATAAACTCATGGGACTGAAGTCAGACAAGTCACTAGGTCTTGCGCTGATGGCTGTTTTCAAGGCTGTTAAAGGAAGTGGCTGAAGAGATGGCTGAGGCATTGGTCAAAATATTCCAGAACTCACTAGATTTCAGGAGGGTTCCAGTAGATTCTCAAACGGCTGATGTGACAGCCCTGTTAAGGAGGGAGGCAGACAGGAAGCAGGAAACTGTAGGCCAGTTACTCTAATGTCTGTCAGTGAGAAAATGCTAGTATCCATTATTAAAGAAGAAATAGCAGAGTATTTAGAAAAGCTTATGCAATCTAATGGAATCGGTGTGGTTTGTGAAACAGAAATGACATTTGACAAATTTCCAGAGTTCTTTGAAGATATAACAAGCAGAGTCGATAAAGGGGAACTGGTAAATATAGTGTATTTGGAATGTATTTGATAAGGTGCCACATAAAAGGTTATTGTCCAAGATAGAAGTGTTCAGTATTCATAGAATCCCTATGATGTGGGAGCAGGCCATTCAGCCCATTGAGTCACACTGACTCCTCTGAAGAGCATCCTACCCAGATCCCATGCTATCCTGTAACCCTGCAATTCCCATGGCTAATTCACCTAACCTGCAAATCTCCGTTAGGAAACGGAAGCACCCAGAGGAAACCCATGCAGACACGGGGAGAATATGCAAACTCCACACAGTCGCCCAAGGGTGGGATCGAACTGGGTCCCTGGTGCTGTGAGGTAGCAGTGCTAACCACTGAGCCACCATGCTGCCTGAGCGCAGTGTTGGGGATAACGTATTAAATACATCAGAGATATTATTACACACCTCCTGGAGTAGGTGGGAATTGAACCCTGGCCCAGAGGTGGGGATGGTACCACTGTGCCACAAGGGTCCTGTGGTGGGAATAATATATTAGCATGAATTGCTGATTGGGTAACACACAGACAGAGTTAACATTAATGGGTCTTTTTCAGATTGGAGAGACACAACTACTGGAGTTCCATAAGGAGCAGTCTTAGGCTTCAATTATTTAACCTCTGTATTAATGACTTGCTTCCACATTGGCAGGGTAGACTCCATCGCCACCCTTCAGACAGGAGCCATCAACCCTATCAGAGAGGGAGAAAAGTTTAAAAGTGAAATCCAGGGCTAAGAGCCCAAATTGCTGAAGCCAATGGAGTGAAGTGGTTCATGATTAATCCAAAGGCAGAGATTTTTTGTTTTGGGGTGAGTTTGGAGTCTCTGGTTTTAATTCATGTGGCTGTTTATTTTCAATTTCTGTTTAGGAAAATCTCTTTGTGGAGCCCAAGAAGACATTGCCGAAAACCCCGGTGAAAAATATCTCCACACCAAGCGCTATGCGGTGGAGGGGATGCAGCACCCCAGATCAAGATCAGGTGACTCCAGTTAAACACAGTGACAAATCATTGGCCGAGCCTTGGTCACCCACTGCCAACCTAAAGATGCTCATCAGTGCTGCAAGCCCTGACATCAGGGACCGGGAGAAGAGAAAGGAGCTGTTCCGGCAGATCGAAAATGACAGGCTTGTGAGTATCAACAATGTCATTCCGTTGACAGCTTTCCCGTTCGGGGCTTTCCTCAGCATTTCCCCCTGCACCACCCCCTTCCCTGTTCTCCCCCACCCCACAGCCCATTTTCTTAATCCCCCCCCTCGTCTTCTGTCTACTAAATGGGACAGACTAGCAACTCAAGACTGGGCATCCATGAGATGCTGTGGGCCATCAACAGCAGCAGAATTGCACTCCAGCACAATCTGTAACCTCATGGCCCGGCATATCCCCCACTCAACCATTACCATCAAGCCAGGGGATCAACCCTGGTTCAATGGAGAGTGCAGGAGGGCATGCCAGGAGCAGCACCAAACTAGAAACGTAGAATCCCTACAGTGTGGAAGCAGGCCATTTGGCCCATCAAGTCCACAATGATTGTCCGAAGAACGTTCCAGCCAGACCCAATCTGGCATCAAGGAGTCCAAACAAACCTGGAATCAATGGGTAAAGGGGGCAAACTCTCTGTCAGTTGGAGTCATACCTGAGACATAAGAAGATGGTCGTGGTTATTGGAGGCCAGTCATCCCAGCTCCAGGACATCTCTGCAGGAGTTCCTCAGGGTAGTGTCCTAGGGCCAACCATCTTCAGTTACTTCATCAATGACCTTCCCTTCATCATAAGGTCAGAAGTGGGGATGTTCGCCGATGATTGCACAATGTTCAGCACCATTCGTGACTCCTCAGATACTGAAGCAGTCCATGTTCAAATGCAACAAGATCTGGACAATATTTAGGTTTGGGCTGACAAATTGTAAGTGACATTCGTGCCACACAAAGGCCAGACAATGACTGTCTCCAATAAGAGACAATCTAACTGCTGACATGACATTCAATGGTGTCACCATCACTGAATCCCCCACAATCAACATCCTGGGGGTTACCATTAACCAGAAACTCAACTCGACTCCCCATGGGACTCCCCATGGGAACTCCCCATTCCCAGAGGCTGGGAATACTGTGGCAAGTAACTCCCCAAAGCCTGTCCATCATCTACAAGGTACAAGTCAGGAGTGTGATGGAATACTCCCCACTAAATTAGCAAGAAATAGTAAACATCTAGAAAAGCTTCATGTAACAGAGTCAGTGTGGTTTTATGAAAGGGAAATGATGTTAGACAAATTTGCTTGATTTCTTTGAGGATATAACAAGCAGAATTGATAAAGGGAAACAGTTCGACTTGGCATACTTGATTTTCCAGAAGGTGTCACACAAAAGGAGCAATATTGGAGCTCGTGATGTTGGGCATGTGTCATCTATTAGCATAGAGAAAGGATTGGTTGATACATAGATGGCAGAGGGAGAGAATTAATGGGCCTCTTTCAGTTTGGAAAGACTTAACTAAGTGGACTGTCACAAGGATCAGTCCTCGGGCTTTGATTATTGACTATCTGTTATTAATGAGTTGGAAAAGGGAGTGTCTCCAAGTTTGCTGACGGTACAAGGGCATGCTCTGAGGAGGTCATACGAAATCTGCAAGAGGGTTTTGATAGGTTGCCTGAGTGTAGGGAAGTGTGAGGTCATGCGCTTTGGTCGGAAGATCCAAAAGACAGACTAATATTTAAAGGGAGAGACACTCCCAAAAGGTGCAGTGCAGATGGATCTAGTGCGTGAAACACAGATGGTTGGAATAGGGCTGCTCTCTGAGAGAGACAGACAACAGATGGGGGTTTAACCTACAGGTGTCAGGATAACCTTTCACCTCATGAGGTAAGAAGGAGGGTCCTTCATGGTAACCTTAGGCAGTGTGCAGGAATCCAACCCAAGCTATTGGCATCACACTGAATCCCAAACCAGCCCTCCACCCAACTGAGCTAACCTGAATTTCCCGCTGGATCTGTTAATGACCATGCTGTTCCTGACCTTTGTTTTTGGTCTCCCCTTTTCTCTGCCTACCCTGTTATTACTTTGTAAACTTCAGCCCCTCGGTGTTCTGCCTTCTAGAAGCTTGCCTCCTTTGATTCCTTTCAAGGTTTTGATCAAAGCTAATTTTTCTTTTGGTGCTGGACTGGGAGGTTGAGACTGTCCAAAGGAGTTCCTGACCCGCAGTTGGAGACGGTGTAATGTACAAACAGGTTCTTTCTTTTACCTCCAGCTCCGCTCGATCAATGAAGCAGCCACAAATGAATTTGAACAACAGCGGCCAAGTAGGAAACAAAAAAGCCTGGGGCTTCTGTGCCAGAAATTCCTGGCCCGTTATCCTAATTATCCCATTTCCACTGAAAAAACAGAAATTTCCCTGGATGAAGTGGCAACTGAACTCGGTGAGTGTGTCATGGAGGGAGGGTGAAAATTAAATGGGAGGGTGTGGGCTAGACTCTGGTGAAAGAGTAGAGAGCTCGATGTTAGATTTATCCCTGCCCTTCAACTCAGACCAGGTTTCTGCAATTAGTGGCATGTGAGCTGAGCAGAGGTATCTGAAGTTTGAGTGAACAAGGAGGTATCTCTTAACTGACAAGATTGAGGAATTGGGAAATTGAGTAGAGGAAGTGAAAATGTCACAGGAAGTGCGTCAATGTTTATCCTTCAAGCAGGGTCACTCTAAACTGATTGTCTCAGTCACTATCTTGTTGCTGTTTGTGTACAAAATGACTTCAGCATTGCATGTATTCCAATAGTGACTGTCTCAAGTGTTTTGTTGGCTGTGTACCAAGATATTAAGAACAGTAGAGCACAGGAATAGGCCCTTTGGCCCACCAAGACTATGCTGAGATATGATGCCTTTCTAAACTAAAAACCTTTTACCTCCATGCGATCCATATCCCCCTATTTCTTGCTTATTCCTATATCTGTCAAGATATCTCTTAAACGTTGCTATTGTATCCACCTCCATCGCCTCTTCCCCAGTGCACTCCAGGCACTTAACACCCTCTGTGTAAAAAGAACCTGCCTCTCGATCTCCTTTAAACTCACCATGTTTTACCTTAAACCTATGTCCCACAGTATTTGACATTTCTACCCTGGTTAAAAGACTCAGACTATCCATTCTACCCATGCCCCTCATAATCTTGTAAATCTCTACCAGGCCGCCCTTCTAGCTCTTTAGGATGTCCTGAAGCCATGAATGGTGCTACATAAATACAATCCTTTTTAAAGTAGAACTGAGTCAATTCAATATCGTATCGGGAGCGGAGGGTGAGAAAGGAAACCCACATGTATGTTTTTAAAATCTCTCCCAACATCTCCACAACTAGCAGGCTTAGACTCCACACTTGTCAAATGTTATCTTTTAGTGCCAAGTGGTCAGTTAGCCATTGTTAAATCTTACCACGGGGTTTAAAAGGCGAGAGGACAGTGTATCTGCGGCACCAGTGCAGGGACCTCTGCTGTGCTCGGTTTGTCGATGCTGAGGTAGAGACAGTGAGATGTTGATTTTTGTACAGAACCCTGTACCAGCCTCTCCCTCGCGCGCTCTCTCCCTCCCTCCTGAGGTTGCTGCACAGTTTGCAGAGGTATAGTCAGCGACAGCTTCACTGTGAATATAGGACCAGCATCTACACTCTGTCTAACAGCTAGGGACTGAATTTTGCTTCCTCAGGAGTGGAACGCAGACGTATTTACGATATTGTAAACGTCTTGGAGTCTCTTCAGCTCGTCAGCCGAATGGCGAAGAACCAGTATTCCTGGAATGGCATGTTGGGGCTTGAGCAAACACTGGCCACATTAAAGAGGAGGGGAGAACAACACGGCTATGCCAAGCAGCTGGCCCTTGCTCGCCACAAGGAGCTGGACTCTGAGGAAGCGGAGAAGGGAGATGTTGCCCAAGAAAGGTGGAGCTGCTGCTGGGAGCTGAACAGGGAAACCCAGCCTGTGGAGGTGGAGAATAAATCGGGTAAGATTGTTGTGCACTGGTGCAATCAGAAAACCATTTTCGCTGCACCTTCAGACTGCATCACCTTGGTTGCTGTATTCGGTCTGTATGATCACAGTTGCTGAACAGTTAGTAGGAGTTGACCTTTTGAGTCTATTCCATTGTTCGGTGAGATCGTGGTTGATCTATTGCAATTCCACTCTCCCCTTCGATTCCCTCTGGCTACAGCCACTACCTGCACTTGCTGCATACTTCCAGCATCATCTACATTTGTTCCCAGCAGCAGCAGTCACTAAAACAAATCATTTAGCTCGTTATCTTATTGCTGGTGTTTGGGATCCTGCTGTGCAGAAAATGGCTGCTGCGTTTCCTACAGTGCAACAGTGACAGCTGTTGAAAAATTTATGCCATTGAAATTAATCGCCATGGTCACTCTGAGCTCCAGATTGGTTTGCTGCTGGTGTTTGTGGTGTCACCAGGTCCCAGCTGGTATCGAACATTCCTCACTAGACAGAGGACCGTGACTGTGCCTCAGGTTGTGATCTGCTGCTCTCTGCTGGCTGTGCAGTGAACAGCAACTGACTTCACTCTTGCCTCTCCAATGCAATTTATAAATATCCTTTTTCCTATTCGACAACATACCCAATCTGAAGGAGTTGAAGCCTTTGTCTGCCTCGTTAGTGCTTTATTTTTTCACTCTTTTTCTCTCTCAGCTTCAATGAATAGGAGGAAGGACAAGTCTCTGCGGATCATGACTGAGAAATTTGTGATGCTTTTCCTTGTATCGGAACCAGAAACAGTGGCTCTCGATATTGCTGCTAAAATCCTGATTGAAGAGAGTCAGCAGGACTCAGCTGATAACAGCAAGTTTAAAAGTAAGTAAAACAAAAGCAAACTTATACTTGCTTACTGGAAATCAGAAATGAAACATTATGGAAAAAATTCACCCACATCAGCGGGGAGAGAAACTGAGTTACCAAATTAAGATGACGGGTGATCATTGAGTGGGAATATTAACACTGCTTCTCTCTCTGAAGATAACAGACAGACCTGCTGAGTATTTCCAGTGTTTTCTGTTCAGCTTCTAGTCGTGGCTGAACTTTTACCTATAGTTTTCATGTCCATATTCACTCTTGATCTACATTCTGTCGAATGTCTTTTCTTTGCTGTTTTCTTTCCAGCAGTTTTTGCTTATAATTTACATGAAAAGTTGGTTGAGTTGTGCTAAAATGGTGAGTGTACATGTTTAAACACCCTGTTCAAAGTGAGCAGTCTGAAATTGGAGGTTAACTACTTTGAGTGTTCTTCGCTAATGCTGGCCATTGCCACGAATGGATGGAGTTTAAACGCAGTAACTCTGTCTTTGTCTTTGTGTTTCTCATCTGAGGCTGATCAACCTCCCCTTCTTCACTTTCCCTACATATCCCTTGATTTCCTCAATACTCCATCAAAGATCTATCTTCATTTTCTTGATCATGTTCACTGAGTGAGTGTCCACTGCTGTCTGGGATAGAGAATTCCAAACATTCACTACCCTCTGAGTGAAAAGATCTCTCCTCCTTTTGGTCCCAAATGATCAAACCCCTTATCTTTATTTTAAGTCCTTGATGTTCTAGATCCCTCCAGCCAATGAGAGCACTCTCACTGAATGCCCTGTCAGGCCTCTTCATCCTGTTTCAGAGATTGCTGTAGATCTTGGGGTGATTTTGGTGGAGCAGAACTTCATGAAGACATTAGCTGCAGTCTGAAAGGGCCCCTGATGTTATCCTCTGGTAATGCAGTTGTGTCGAGCTTTCTGATGTGAAATTACCGAGGCTGCTATTCTTCCTATCTCCTCCTCTGCTCACTTTGTCCTTTTGTCCTCCTATTTGTTTGGTAAACTCCAGTCGACATTGTTACTGATGTTCCTTGGTGTACAGGCTGCAGCATCATGAAATCAAACTATGCCAATGGTCTTGGAGTGCAACACTGCACCCACCCCCCTCTCCATTCTCAAACTTGAGTATTTGATCCACCACAGCCTGAGTGTGTCTGTGGTCTATCCAATTTCAGAATCACATCAGATGTTGGACACTGTGCTGTGGGCATTGCAAGCTCAGCCTGGTTGGGTACTGCTTGCAAACAGCCCATGGGGACACTGATGCAATTCACTGGTTTTTGCAGCTTTACTATGTTGGAAATAATCAAGCAGGAGGAGGTTGGCTGTCCCTTCCACTGAGGTGACTTTTCTTACGGAATCCAACAAAGATGGTTATTGAGCAGGGATCCCGTGGCAGCACCATCTGGTTACATCAGAGGTGTCATTGAAATTGAACCCGACTACATGAGCTGTTGAGACCATAAGAAATAGGAGCAGAATTACTTCACTCTGAGGCTGTGCCCTTGGGTCCTAGTCTGTCTAAGTGGATACATGTTCTCTACATCCACTCTATCCAGGTCTCTCAGTACTCTGTAAGTTTCGATCAGATCTCTCCTTATCCTATAAACTCCATTGAGTACAGACCCAGAGTCTTCAACCACTACTCGTATGACAAGCCCTTGAACCCCAGGATCATTCTTTAAACCTCCTCTGGACCCCCTCCAATGCCAGTACATCCTCCCTTAGATACAGGGCCCAAAATTGCTTATAATAATCCAAATGCAGTCTAACCAGAGCCCTATACAGCCTCAACAGTACATCTCTGCTTATGTATTTTAGCCCTCTCGAAATGACTGCTAACACTGTATTTACCTCCCTAACTGCCAACTGAACCTGCATGTTAACATTAAAAAAATTCTGAACTAGGACTCCCAAGTCCCTTTGTGCTTCAGATTTCCAAAACCATTCCCCACTTAGATATTAGTGTACACCTCTATCCTTCCTACCAAAGTGCATAACCTTTCACTTTCCCTCATTGCATTCCATCTGCCACTTCTTTACCCCCACTCTTGGCCTGTCCAAGGCCTTCTGCAGCCTCCCCACTTTGTCAACACTGACCTGCCCCTCCACCTATCGTTGTGTCATCTGCAAATGTGGCCCTCACTTCCTTTGTCCAGATAGCTAATGTATAATATGAATAGTTGTGGTCTCAATCCTGACTGGCAGACTAGTCACCAGTTGCCATCCTGAAAAAGACCCCTTTATTCCCACTCTCTGCCTTCTGCTAGCCTGCCAATCCTCTATCCATCCCAGTACTTTGCCCCTAACACTATGGGCCCTTATCTTATTTAGCAACTTCCTGTGCAACATCTTGTCAAACGTCTTCAGGAAATCCAAACAAATCACATCCACTGGCTCCCCTTTGTCTAACTTGCTTGTTAACCTCCTCAAAGAATTCTAACAGATTTGTCAGGCATGACCTCCCCTTTTTGAAGCCGTGCTGACTAGCCCTATTTTACCATACACTTCCAAGTACTCCCCAATCCCATCCTTAATAATGGACTCTCAAATCTTACCAATTACCAACATCAGGCCAACTGGCCTATGGTTTCCTGTCTTCTGCCTCCCTTCCTTTTGAAACAGGGTGTTACATTAGCCACTTTCCAGTCCTCTGGGACCCTCCCTGACTCCAGTAATTCCCAAAGGATCACTACCAATGCCTCTACAATCTCCTTCGCTGTCTCCTTCAGAACTCTGGGATGTAGTCCGGGTGATTTATCCCCCTTCAGACCTTTCAGTCTCCACAGCACTCACCTCTGCCCTGTGACTCTCGAAGTTCTGGTTTGCTGTTGGTGTCTTCCACTGTATGTTGGGTGAATACTGACTCTCGCAGTGCTATCGTCTGTAAGTTATTGTGACCTGTTGTTGCAGTGCGGGTGTGTGCCCTCCTTGTGTGGTAGAACAGCACAGTGTCTAACATTACGTGTGATTCCGCAAGTCAATAACCTTTTCCTGAGGGTATGAAGAATTAAACTGAGAACTGAATTGGAATTGTGTTCTGTGTGGTGCACTGTTTTCTGGAAGCTACATACTTTAATACGCAGGGCAGACAGACAGACAGAACGTGTACACACTGCGCCTGTTTCAATTCAACTAAGTAGGTGACGCTGTTTTGCACTTCATTCCTCAGGGCAATGCCTTGACCAACTGGAGTTTGTTTTGCCTTGTTTATAACTTAAAGCCTGGCAGTTAATTGTCTGTCATCATCACTGGGTGCACTCTCCAGAGCAATGTCTCTGAGTCCACTTACCAACCATTCAGGATCCTCCCACACAGCACAAATGTTGGTTATTTGGTATTCTTGCAAGTTGTTCTGATCACTGCCACTCAATGTGCCTTAATAAGATGTCCTTTTTCTTCAGAAATACCTGTCCATTTTATCAAACAACTCTTTTTCATGCCAACTTTTCCATGTTTGTTTTCCTTTCCAGCTAAGATCCGCAGACTCTATGACATAGCCAACGTGTTGACCAGTTTGGGACTCATCAAGAAGGTTCATGTGACTGAAGAGAAGGGCCGGAAGCCAGCGTTCAAATGGGTTGGGCCTGTCTATCAGAACCAGGCAAATGGTGAGGGTGGCACAGTGCCATCTGTTGTTAACAAGCATTGCATTCAGTGAAGACTTGGAACAGATACTCTGTCCCCCTACCCTCGCCCCCACCCAGCCACCACATCCTCACCCCAAAACCAGAATACACACACATGTGCATGCGCGTGCACCATCCCCTTGAACCCATTCTGACGTTACATTTGGTCATTGATTAATCTGAATCTGAGCTAAAGATGGATAAATCCCTGGGACATGATCAGGTGTACCCTAGAACTCTGTGGGAAGCTAGGGAAGTGATTGCTGGGCCCCTTGCTGAGATATTTGTGTCATCAATAGCCACAGGTGAGGTGCCAGAAGACTGGAGGTTGGCTAATGTGGTGCCACTATTTAAGAAAGGTGGGAAGGAAAAGCCAGGGAACTATAGACCGGTGAGCCTGTCATCAGTGGTGAGTAAGTTATTGGAGAGTATCCTGAGGGACAGGATTTACATAAATTTGGAAAGGCAAGGTCTGATTAAAGATGGTCAACATGGCTTTGTGCGTGGGAAATCATGCCTCACTAACTTGATTGAGTGTTTTGAAGATTGCTGAAGGCAGAGCGGTGGACATTTTCTATACAGACCTCATTAAGGCATTTGACAAGGTTCCACATGGTAGACTGGTTAGCAAGGTTAGATTGCATGGAATCCAGGGGAGCCAGCCAATTTGGATACAAAACTGGCTCGAAGGTAGGAGTCAGAAGGTGGTGGAGGGTTGCTTTTCAGACAGGAGGCTTGTGACCAGCGGTGTGCTGCAAGGATTGGTGCTGGGTCCACTGTTTTTTGTCATTTATATAAATGATTTGGATGTGAACACAGGGGGTATGGTTAGTAAGCTAGAAGATACCACCAATTTTGGTGCTTAGTGGAGAGCAAAGCAGGTTACCTCAGAGTACTACAAGACCTTGATCAGATGGACCAATGGGCTGAGGAGTTTAATTTAGATAAATGTGATGTGCTGCATTTTGGAAAAACAAATCAGGGTAGGACTTATACACTTAATGATAGGGTCCTAGAAAGTGAGGCTGAACAAAGAGACCTTGCTGTGCAGGATCAGAGTTCCTTGAAAGTGGAGTCGCAGGGAGACAGGGCATTGAAGAAGGTGTTTGGTACGCTTGCCTTTATTGGTCAGTGCATTGAGTATAGGAGTTGGGAGGTCATGTGGCTGTACAGGACATTGATTAGACCACTTTTGGAATACTGTGTGCAATTCTGGTTTCCCTGCTATGGGAAGGATGTCGTGAAACTTGAAAGTGTCTAGAAGATATTTACGAGGATGTTGCCAAGGTTGGATGGTTTGAGCTATAGGGAGAGGTTGAATAGGTTGGGGCTATTTTCCCTGGAGTGTCAGAGACTGAGGGGTGACCTTATAGAGGTTTGTAAAATCATGACGGGCATGGATGCAGTGAAGAGCCAAGGTCTTTTCCCCAGGGTTGGGGGAAGTCTAAAATCAGAGGGCGATGGTTTAATGTGAGCGGGGACAAATTTAAAAGGGACTTAAGGGACAACTTTTCCACGCAGAGGGTGGTGTGTGTATGGAACGAGCTGGCAGAGGAAGTGGTGGAGGCTGGTACAATGACAACATTTAAAGGCATCTGGATGGGTAGATGAACAGGAAGGGTTTAGAGGGATATGGGCCAAATGCTGGCAAATGGGACTAGATTAATTTAGGATATCTGGTCAGCATGGACGAGTTAGACCAAAGGGTCTGTTTCCGTGCTGTACATTGAGTTTGTGACTTTGAGCTCCATCATTTACAATCATTTTGTAACCGATCAAAATTTCATTAACCTCCGATCTCTCATTTTCAGTGGGAGCCATGGAATGGTTTATGGAAGTTTTGTTGACGATGAGTGTGGGGTGTTAGTAATACCTCAGTCAAAGGAGAGAATTGATGATGTACAATTCACTGTCAGTAACCTGAAAATAACAAACATGGATGTTTAATTATTTCCTCATGCTTCACAACCCTCTGAGCTCTCTTGGGTATCCTCCTCACTCTTTCAGTTCCCATCACATCGCCATCAGTGGCAGTGTTTTCACCAGCCTGGGATCTGAGCTTGGGTATCCCCTCCCTGACTCCTCCTGTGTCTCTCCCACACTTACTGTCTTCCACCAAGATCTTCGAAAGCTGCTTCATTAACGAAGCTTTGAGTCTAATACCTCCTCCTGAGGCTTGGTGTTTGAGAATTGCTCTGGGGAGATCCATGTGATGTTTCTCTACGTTAATGGTGCTATATAAATGCATGTTGGTTGCTGTAAGTTTCAACTAGGAGTTTCCCTCCAGGCAAATGTTGGAATGAAGTTTTCTGTTGAATTCTGCAGGTTTTCCGGATCATTCTGTCTCCTTATCAGCACCAACATGTTCATCAGAGAGTGTGTTTCCGGTCACAAAGGACAGGTTGGAATGTTCTGCTTCATTCAATACTCAACACGGTTCCCATGCTGACCAGTTAAAGGCTCAGTCTGCTCCTTGCAGCCCTGCTAAGTTTCAGACAGGTTTGTGTCTTAATGAAATGATGACCGGTACCTACAGCAATGCAGACTCCCAGCCCGTGTGAGCGAGCCCTCGCACCTAAATCACCTTGACTTTTTCCCAAATCTCTCAGCTGCTCACCTGCCCTGGGATCCAGGGACAGGAGGAGGCCATTCACGGAAACATAGAAAGTAGGGGTGGGAATACAATGTTTTTATGTTCTTGAAAGTGAAGACAGAAACGATATACTTGTTTGCTGTCTCCACTATTTCCTTATTATCTCCTCAACTCCTGATTCTCGCTCCCTGGTGGGCTAACACTCACTTTACATACTCTTTTCCTGTATTAAATATCTAAAAACTTTCTATCTAATTACATTCCTACCTTGTTTCCTCTCATTCTTAATTTTTCTCCTAATTAATGTTGCCGTCATTCTCGGCCATCCTTCATATTCTGTCCAAACTCTGACCTGTTACTCATTTTTGTACAATTAAAAGCCTCTTTAAGTTTGATGCTTTCTTAACTCCTCTAATTAACTGCCCAATGTGGATCCTTTCCTCAGAATTATTCTTTAACGTAGGTACAGTGTATTCTGAAAGATCCCCTTAAATGTCTGTCACTGTGAGTCTAATATCCCATTTCATTTCAGCTAACTCTGCTTTAATGCAGTCATTTAAGTTTCAGTTACTCATTTTAGACCAACTTTTCTCCCTCTTCATGCTACTGAAAATTCAGTCATATTGTGCACACTTACCACAAGTTATTTTTAGAACCAAGAACAGTACAGCACAGGAACAGGCCCTTCAGCCCACCAAACCTGCACTGACACGTGATGCCTTTCTAAACTAGAAACCTTTTGCCTCCGTGTGGTCCATAAACCTCTATTCGCTGCATATTCATGTTTCTGTCGAGATGCTTCTTAAGTGTTGCTGTTGTATCTGCCTCCATCGCCTCTGGCAGCACATTCCAGCCTCTTACCACCCTCAGTATAAATAAATCTACCTCTCCTGCCTAGTAATCGACATTTCTACCCTGGGAAAAAGCCTCCGACTATCCATTCAATCCATGCTACTCGTAATTTTATAAAATTATATCAGGTTGCCCATAATCCTTTTAACGTTCAAGTGAAAACAAACCAAGTTTGTCTAATCTCTCCTCATAGGTAATACCCTCCAAACCAGGCAACATCCTGGTAAGGGAGATAACAAGGTGTAGAGCTGGATGAACACA